>NW_025215104.1:0-38951 GCF_004010195.1 Chiloscyllium plagiosum | reverse complement strand
ACTATAAGCTCAGAAACATAAGAGAAATGCACTGTAGTGTAAGGAAAAAAATGTGATTGGAGAGAAACTGAGGGAAGATAAAAAATTGTAAATTAGCAACACATGAGCAGTGGGGGAAACTCATTTCAACACAGTTGCAATAAGCCGTAGTTAAATTCCTAACTGAGCTAAAATACACTCATTATTAAAGACAGTGGACGGGAGGCAATGGCAATGTGGTGATCAGGAACTGTACGGGTCAGACAGAGCAATGGATGAACGTACAGTCAGATCAACAGTAAGGAGACATCACAGCCATAGAGTCATGGAACATTACACATGGAACAGAGCACAGGACAAAAAGAAAAACATTGTGAATAAAACGTCAAAACGCAATGAAAGAATTTCACTTTTTTGAAAAATCAGGAACTGTACGGGTCAGACAGAGCAATGGATGAACGTACAGTCAGATCAACAGTAAGGAGACATCACAGCCACAGAGTCATGGAACATTACACATGGAACAGAGCACAGGACAAAAAGAAAAATATTGTGAATAAAACGTCAAAACGCAATGAAAGAATTTCACTTTTTTGAAAAAAATCTGCTAAGTTTCATGTGGACTCTGCAACTGGAAAGCTATCCGAACTCTGGTGTCTGAGAAAACCCTTAAATCTGAGGGAATGCCCAGGATGGGGTGATGTCATCGTATTATTGTCACTGTGTGATGACATCACCCAGAGGGACACAGAGCATCTCGGTCTGTGCAAACTGGAGATCCCCACACACTGGGAAGGATGACAGGGTTCCTGACAGTGGACCCAGGAGATTTACCAGGATGGTTTGGAGAATGATAAATTCCAGTGAAGAAGTTAGGTTGTAGAAATCGGCATTGAGGGGAGATTTGGCAGAGTGGGAGCACTAGTTTATGATTGGTTAACAGAAGGTAAATAAAGTGAAGCTGTTTCCATTAGCTGACCGTTAAAGGATTAAAGGAGATTTATATCAGTTTGGGGATGTTGCACAGGGAGAACGTGAGGAAGAAATTTTATGCAATGAATATTAATGACCTTGGACTCAATGCTGACCAAAAACGCGAATAATGCTGAGATCCTGATACACTGATGGAGATCATGCGTAAATAAAAATCGGTCTGATCAATGATTGAATTTGAATTGAATCAATAATAGCATTGATCTGACAGAATTAATGTGAAATGTCTCCCAATGGACTTAAACCAAACGATTCCAGGAGAGCGAGCACATCACCTTTCCATAGATTACTGGTTGGTTCTGGAGAAATCTTCAGCTGATTCTGGAAACCTTTACATAGACTGACGTTGTGAGACTTTGCCGATGTTTAAGGCTTAATTCTCGGAAATACTCAACAGATCAGGCAGGTGCGAATACACACAGTGAACATTTTAGCTCAACGAAATTTCATCAACATTTTTTGAAGTGGGATAAGTAGGCAGTGAATAGAAAAAAGTAATTGATCAGGAGCAATTGTTAAGGGTGCAAGCTAGATTCTAAATCAAAAAGAAACGTAAAATATTGTGGATTCTGCAGGAAGTGGTGTAGCATCTGGAGAGGTACATTTAGGATTAAAGTTTTGAGTTCATAGTCACTGAGGGTCAGCTGACTTGAATGATAAATCTGCTTATCTATTCAGAGAGCATATCTTCAGTTTAGGAGGACAGACTAAAACAATGGGCCGACTATAAGAATTGGAGATGGAGGGGAATCCTTTATTGAGCAAACTGAATTGTGAACATTGAGCGTGGAATGGTCTATAATTCGGGAAATTGCATTCAGATCATATGGCTTTTTATGTGTCTTTCAGCGCCTGGTTAATACGTCTTCACACCATTAAAATTGCAGTTCCTATTACTGGGTGGCACGGTGGCACAGTGGTTAGCACTGCTGCCTCACAGCGCCAGAGACCCGGGTTCAATTCCCGCCTCAGGCGACTGACTGTGTGGAGTTTGCACGTTCTCCCCGTGTCTGCGTGGGTTTCCTCCGGGTGCTCCGGTTTCCTCCCACAGTCCAAAGATGTGCAGGGTCAGGTGAATTGGCCATACTAAATTGCCCATAGTGTTAGGTAAGGGGTAAATGTAGGGGTATGGATGGGTTTCGCTTCGGCGGGTCGGTGTGGACTTGTTGGGCCGAAGGGCCTGTTTCCACACTGTAATCTAATCTAATCTAATCTACTCTTCCACAGGTATTCCAGCTCCAAATCGATATTTGTTTATTGGAAACAATATAATATTTCAATTTATCAAAGGAAAGGTTTAACTCCAAACAAAAGTTGGAAACGAGCCCTGTGCTATATTTCTGCTTGCATTTTCCTGACCTGCTCTCGAACTTAGTGAGAATTGTGATGCTGTCCATGGGGAAACACAGTCTCTTCAGAACGTTCCCTGGTCTCCATGGCAGTGAGAGAACTCCTGACCAATACAAAAATCATGACACTGTCTGATTTCTAGTCTATGTTTTCGATAAGGTTGCTGTCCACCATTCCTGCAAATGCATTCACCTCTGTCTTCATTTATTTAGTAACTGTTCGTTCCAGCTGGCTGATGGTCACTTGCTCCATATCCCTCTATTCCTTGCACATCCATCTGCTTCTGGGGCTTAAAGCCCCTGAAACACCCCTATCATATGTGCCTTCACTACCATTACTGACATTACGTTCCAGACACCTACCACTCTCTGTGGAATAAAAATCTTGCCCCACATCTGGTTTGAACTTTCCCACTTTCACCTTCAATGTATGTTCCATAGTTCAAGACATTTCAATTCTGGGAAAGAGATTCTGACTGTCAACTCTATTGATGCATCTCATAATTTTACAGACTTCTACGGAGTCTCCACTCAGACTCCGCTGATCCAAGGAAAACAGTCTGAGTTTTTTCTAGAGTCTCCTCATAGCTCACACTCTCTAATACAAGCAGCATCTTGGGAAACGACTTCCGCACCCTCCACATCCTCTCTATAATGTAGCGACCGGAATTAAATGCAACACTTTAGGGGAAACCAAACGAAAGTCTCACAAAGCTGCAACATGACATCTTAACTCTCCTTCCTTCCTTGCACTGTGCGTCAGGTCCATGAGCGTCTGTACTTTCCCACACAGCACTTACATTTATAAACTTCACTTCATAACATTACCCATCCCCAAGCCCAAGGCCTGTAGATTTCCATAACAACATCACGCTGCACTATCCCCACTTCAAAACTAGGACAGTGATGGTAACTCGCACTTCCACAGTAACCCACGTCCTTGTCTCCCTTTAACTCTAATATGGCAACTTTCCCGCCCCTTCCACAAATCCTGTCCACTCTGCTACAAGAGGCAGTGCCCAGAACTGACTTCCCCCAACTTCACTGCTACTGCAGGGACCCCCAAAACCCTCCTTGAGAACTTAATCGATCTGATTCCCAAAAACAGGAACGGACGGAGTCAGCATGAATTGGTGAACGGGAATTCCGGATCGAAAAATCTACCGGATCATTTCGGGGATGTTATGAGTAGTTTGTGTGGCCACCTCTCTGGACTGTAGTGAAACAGATTCCTTGATCCTGATTGTCCCAAACAATGTCAAAGTCCCTGGACATACTGTGCCAGAATCTCATGAATGAATCCTGTCTCTCTTACCCTGACTGAGAGCTGGTACCCTGAGGCCTTGAGACGTGACAATTTGGATAAAGCACGTGCAGTGTGTTTGCTGCTTTAGAACATAGAACATAGAAGAATACAGCGCAGTACAGGCCCTTTGGCCCTCGATGTTGCGCCGATCCAAGCCCACCTAACCTATACTAACCCACTATCCTCCATATACCTATCCAATGCCCGCTTAAATGCCCATAAAGAGGGGGGGTCCACCACTACTACTGGCAGGGCATTCCATGATGCTCCAAGTGCCTGACAGTCCAGCTCCTTGACTTATCACCTTCACAACAATAAGCTGCCTGGCTTATGTCTGCGATAATTAACCAGGCACTGTGAAACTGTGAACTATTAGGTTCTGGTTGAGGCATCAAAGTGCAAAAAAGCCAAGGAAAGGCAGAGATGTTGTGCCAATCCCTGAGCAGGACATGTCTCAGGCGCTGGAAAGTTAGTGTTCTTAGAGTAATAATATTCTTTGTGGACAAGTAATTCTACATTTTGATGCAGTGCTTTTATTTAACTCTGCTCATTTCGCCAGCTCCACGAGTATCTATTGGACTGGTTAATGTGAGAATCGGCTGTCGGAGTAATATGACTCTGACTTGGTCATTTGTGACACCACACACAATTGTGTCTCACATCAGTGAATATGTAATCTGATTCAACTCACAGGCCTTTGAACTGAGTAAATAAAGCCGTCGCAAACACATCTATTGATTCTGGTTGTTCTGGCACTCTAATCAAAAACATTCTTAAAAGTTTACAAGAATGTCGCCAGGGTTGGAAAGTTTCAGCTACAGGGAGAGGGTAAATAGGTTGGTGTTTTCCCTGGAGCGTCAGAGGCTGAGGGTTGACCTTATAGGGATTTATAAAATCATGAGGGGCATAGATAGGGTAAATACACAAGGTCTTTTGCCTGCGGTGGATGGTCCAGAACGAGAAGGCATAGGTTTAGGGTGAGAGGGAAACAATTTAAAAGGAACCTTTGGGGCAATGTTTTCATGCAGAAGATGATGTATGTGTGGAACGAGCTGCCAGAGGAAGTGGTGGAGGCTGGTAAAATTACAACATTTAAAAGGCAAGTGGATGAGCATATGAACAGGAAGAGTTTAGAGGGATACGGGCCACGTACTGGCAAATGGGACTAGATTAGGGTAGAAAATCTGGTCAGCTTGGACTGGTTGTGCTGTACATCTCTATCAACCTATGTGCTTTAAAAACATCAGATGTTTTCCTGCTTCACAGTGTTCTCAAAATCTCCCGTTCAATACATCCGAGTCATTCTCATCATCAAAATCCAAACTGTTGAATATTACAACAGCTTCATCTTCTCCATTTTGTTTTCTAAAATGCCGTTTGACATTATGTAGAGCTAGTTTTACTTCTGCTGTTCGGACTTGATGGGAAGGGGCGGCGTGCATCAGGGATAAAGTGATGACATTGAGAGTGAAGGCTGAACACGCAGAAAGTGACAGGTGAATTGTAACATACAACGAGTTGATTTGCACGAAAACGAGTCTGACTTGACCAAAAGGTTGTTTTTACGCTTTCTTGCACACAGACTCGGTAGACGAGAAATAAAGCAAACACGCACAACAGTGAACAAATAAAACTGCTTTTCGGATTCTTTAATGAGGGTGCACTATTCCCAGAAGGACTTCAATACCAGGACGATGCGCAAAAGTCAGATTAATATTCAGTCCCTAACTCAGATATGCAGTATATCAGATATTAAAACTGACAAGAACAGAACTACACATGATCTTAGCCAAAAGGCTGAGAAGAGATACTGGTGTTATCATCAAGATTAGAGTGGTGCTGAAAAAGCACAACAGGTCAGGCAGCATCTGTGGAGCAGGAAAATCGACGTTTCTGGCAAAAGCCCTTCATCAGGAGGTGGATTGGGCTTGGGGAGAAGGTAGCTAAGAGTGCAATAGGTGAATGGGGTGGGGATGAAGGTGATAGCTCGGAGAGGAGCTTGGAGCAGATAAGTGAGAAGGAACATTGGCAAGTAGGTTAGGTTATGAGGATGGTGCTGAGCTGGAAGATTGGAATTGGGGAAAGGTGGGGGAGGGTAAATGAGGAAGCTGGTGAAATCCACATTGTTGCCCTGGGGTTGAAAGATCCCAAGGCAGAAGATGAGGAGTTCCTCCTCCCAGCATCGGGTGGTGAGAGAGTGGCGATGGAGTAGGCCCAGACCTGCAAGTCCTCCGCACAGTGGCAGGGAGAGTTGAAATTTGTGGCCAGGGGTGGGGTTGATTGGTGCCAGTGTCCCATAGATATTCCCTAAAGTGCTCTGAGAGAAGGTGTCCAGTCTCTTCAATGTAGAGGAGATCACATCGGGAGCAATTGATACAATAAATGACATTGGTGGAAGTGCAGGTGAAACTTTAATGGATGTGAAAGGCTCCTTTGGGCTTTTGGACGGAGATGGGGGGAAGGTGAGGGCGCACGTTTTGCAATTCTTCAGCTGGTTCTTCCTCAGGAAACCAGCTCCAACTCGAAATGAATATGCTCATCCTCGGGAGCTTTCTTTAAACCTGTTTGACCTTGTCTCGACTCTCTCCACAATCCTTCCAATCGTATGGATTCCAGAACGGGAAACAATGCTCCAGTTGAACCTGAACTGGTGCATTATAAAAACACAGCAACACCTCATTGATCTTGCAGTCTCTCTCACTTGAACAAGGATCAGGAGACAGTGTTCTTTATGAGTTGTTCTCTCAGCCTGTCCTGTCAATATAGCTTCCATTAGTCCACGAGCACCCCGCTCCTGTTAACCCCTTTATGTTTTGGAGCCAAATTGTCTATTGACTCTTCTTCTGCCCGAAATCTAACAACTCACCACTTCTCCATATTGGACTTCATCTGCATTCATCCATCTACTCCACCAAAATCCCAATACCTTTCTGACATTCAACACTATCCTGCTAACAGCTCTCAGCTTCCCTTTTCACAGTCATCGATATATTTCGACATTGCGCCTCGACTCCAGGAAACGATGAACATTAAAAATTAGCAGCACCATATTTATCCATCATCTCTGGCCTTTGGTTATTGTGTGTGTGTGTGTGTATGTTTGTGTGTGTGTGTGCGTGTGTGTGTGTAAGTGTGTGGACCTGTTAAATGGTATCCATTTTCACGCCCAAACCCCTGGATAATCACACCAAGTCTTCCTCACTGTCTTACTCCAATCGCCTGGCAATAACTGGAAACGTATCATTTGTCCTCCTGGTTGGCTGCACCATCACAGTAACTTTCTGATCATTGTGTGCAGTGCACCATCACAGTAACTTTCTGATCATTGTGTGCAGGGCTCTCTCATTCCCAAGGGTTGGTAATGTTTTATAATTTCTCACCATTTTAAACAGAAGCATTCAGATTTTATCTATACTTGCTACAATTGTGTATCACATTTCAACACATCGTGTCTGATTTTTATAGTTTAAATTATTTATCTAGTGAACTGTTCAGAGATCATATTAGCACAGTTAGGAAGTTTTGGTCACGTGGAATCCAGGGAAAGCTAGTCATTTCGGCACACAATTGGCATGAAATTAGGAGACAGAGGTGGAGGTTGATGATTGCTCTTCGGACTGGAGGCCTGTGACCAGAGGTGAGCTGCAAGGATTGGCGCTGGGTCCACTATTGTCCATCATTTATATAAAGACTTAGATGTGATTATAGGAAGTATGTTTAGTAAGTTTGTAGATGACACTACAACTGGTGATGGGGTGGACAGTGAAAATGGTTGCCGCAGAATACAATGGGACCTTGATCAAGTGGGCCAGTGGCCGAGGAGTGGCAGATGGAGTTTAATTTAGATAAATTTTGCTGAATTTTGGCGAGGTAAATCAGGGCAGGACTTACACATTTAATGGTAAGATGTGATTGCTGAGCAAAGGAAACTTAGAGTGCTTGTTCACAGTTCTTTGGAAGTGGAGTTGCCAGTAGACAGAGCCATGAAAAAGGCATTTGATACACTTGCATTTATTAGACAGTGCATTGAGTATAGTTGTTGAGATGACATGTTGTGGCTGTAAAAGACTCTGGTTAGGCCACTGTTAAGTATTGCATTCAGTTCTGGACTCCGTCCTAAAGGAAAGATGTTGTGATACATGGGTTTCAGAAAAGATTTACAAAGATGTTGCCAGGTTTGGAGGGTTTGAGCCAGAGGAAGAGACAGAACAGGCCGGGGCTATTTTCACTGGAGTGTCAGAGTCTGAGGGATGACCTAATGAAGGTTTATAAGATCATGAGGGATATGGATGGGGTAAATAGACAATACTTTTTTCTCAAGGTACAGGAGTCCAAAACTAAATGACATAGGTTTCAGGTGAGAGGGTAGAGATTTAGAAGTGATCAAGAGGGTGACATTTTCATGCAGAGAGTGGTGTGTGTAAGGAATGAGCTGCCAGAGGAAGTGCTGGAGGCTGGTACAGTTACAATATTGAAAAAGACATCTGCATGTGTACATGAACCCGGAAGGGTTTGGAGTGATATGGGTTAAATGCTGGTTTATGGGACCCTCATTTCCAAAAGAAATTAAACTCACATCTCACTTCAATATCACAACTCAATATAGCACCTCAAATTCATGCATAAACAAAAACAGATAATGCTGGAGAAACTCAGCAGGTCTAGCAACATCTGTGGAGTGGGGAAGCAGTGTTATATGATGTTTCTGTGATGTCACCATGAGAACATAAGCATTACGGGCAGGAGGAGGCCATTCAGCCCCTCGAGCCTGCTCTGTTATTCAATACGGTCCTGGTTGATCACATTTCGGTTTCAACTCCACTGTCCTGCCTGCTCTCTGTCACCCTCCAACCCATTTCTCATTAAAAACCTGTCCATCTCCTCCTCAAGTGTGCACAGTGCTCTGACATCCACTGCACTCTGGTGGAGTGAATTCTACAGATTCATGATCTTTTGGGAAGTAATTCCTCCTCATCTCTGTTTCGAATCTGCCACCCCCTTATCCTAAACTCTATTTTCTTGTTCCAGATTGCCCCACTAAGTAAAACCTCCTCTCTACCTCATCAAACCTCTTTCCCAGTCTGCAGAGACAGTGATTGAAAATGGCAGGCATACAGTTATTTTACATCAGTCTTTATTGTGGAAAATACAACATCTACAGCACAACCCTCATCCACTGCCCGTGCCCCACCTCAACAAAGAACTCAATTAAAATTGTGAGACACGACCATATTGAATGTCTTGTAATAACTTATTTTTCTCAACATATCTATTTAACTTATTCTGACTTCCATCAGGTTTCCCACTGTTGACGACAACTTCATCAGTCAAGTGATGGAAGGGATAATCAACAGTGCTAACAGGCGGCACCTGCTCAGCAATAAACTGCTCGGTGACGCCCAGTTTGTATTTCGCCAGGGTCACTCAGCTCTGATCTCATTACAGCCTGGCTGCAAGCATGGACAAAAGAGCTGACTTCCAGAGGTGAGGTGAGAGTGACAGCCATTGACATTAAGGCCACTTTTGACCATGTATAGCATCAAGGAGCCCTGGAAAAACTGGAATCAATGGGGATCAGGAGGCAAATCCTCCACTGGTTTGAGTCCTACCTGGCACAAAGGAAGATGGTCGAGGATGTGGATGGTCAGTCATTTCAGCTCCAGAACATCTCTGCAGGAGTCCCTCAGGACACCACGAGGAGTCCCTCACGAGGCCCAACAATCTTCAGCTGCTTCATTTCCCTCTGTCATAACGTCAGAAGTGGGAATGTGCGCCGATGATTGCACAGGGTTCAGCACCATTCACGACTCCTCAGATACTGAAGCAGTCTGTGCTCATATGCAAAAAGATCTGGACAATATCCAGGCTGGTGTTGACAATTGGCACAAATGCCAGGCAATGGCCATCACCAATAAGAGACACTCTCAACACTGCGCCTTGATATTCAACTTTATTACCATCACAGAACCCTCACTGTCAACATCCTTGGAGTTACCATTGACCATAACTCAACTGGACTCACCACATAAACACAATGGAAACAAGGGCAGAGACTAGGGATACTGTGGCGAGTAACTCACGTCCTGACATCCAAAGTCTCTCCGTCATCTCCAAGGCACAAATCAGGAGTATAATGGAATCCCCATCACTTGATTGGATGCTTGCAGCTCCAACAACACTCAAGAACTTTGAGACAATCCAGACAAAGCAACCCGCTTGATTGGCACCACATAACCCGGAAAAAGTCCCAGCATGTCCAGCCTCTCCTCGTAACTCAAACCTCCATTCCTGAAAACCTCCTCGTAAATCTTTTCAGATTCCATTCTGCTTTTATCATATCTTTCCTTAAGCAGGACGTCCCGAACGGTCTGCAGTGTTTTAAGAGTGGTCTTACCAACAAGACATCCCAACCTCTATGCTCAGTGCTCTGATCAATGAAGGCAAGCGTGCCAAATTCTGCCTTCACCACCCTCTCTTCCTGTGACACCACATTCAAGGAAGGGCGTATCCGAACCCTACGCTCACTATCCTCCGAAACAAACATTCCAGATCCGCACCACCCACTGGCTGGAAACACTTTCCCTCAGAAAATCTACTATCTGTGAGTACAGAGTGCCAATTGTAGATTTATTCCAGTCAACATCCATTCCTCACTGAGAACTGAAGTTTCAGCTCAACATTATTTTGTAACAAATTCGCTAATGTTAATATATGTGCCTTTAGATTAATCATAATTTGTGCATAAGAAGCATTTTGGTCCCATGAACCTTAGCACAGTCTCAAAAAATATTTTGAGTAGATAAGCAGCTGCAGTCATTTTGCAGCCAATAACAATAGGAACGGTCAATGATTGATCAGAACCTACTAAAGAACCAAACTTGGGATTTAAATTGAGAGACTCGAGACAGGTAATTATAATGGATTTCAGAGTTGGAAACTGTGCACGTGTTATATTATAAAATTAGATTTTGAATAAATGAATTTCCAGTTTATATTGAAGATTCTTGACAAAACTCACTCATTAGGAAGAAAATTGTAATTTAATAGCAGAATGGAAAATGCACGAGCATTACAACAACCTGGAGAAAGTGAGGACTGCAAGTGCTGGAGAACCAGAGTTGAAAAATGTGGTGCTGGAAAAACATAGCAGGCCAGGTAGCATCCGAGGAGAGGAGAATCGACGTTTTGGGCATAAGCCCTTCTTCAGGAAACCTGTAAACATTGGTGATGGACTGGAATGCAACCCCAAACCCTGAGAGTCAGGAGGCAATTACTGGGAATGGTTTGTAGCCTGTTGCAGAACATTTGCAGTTGATCAAGCCTTTAATCTTAAAGCTGACTCACCTTTGATTTGCATTATGCTTTTGCAATGTATTCCTTCTGGCGTCGCTGACGTGACCCAGCCAAACAATATGACCTGGTGCAAGAAATCCCAGTCGCTAATGAGGTGAGTGGTGGTCGTCCGCTGGGATGGCCAGAACGAGACCGAACCAGGATCCAAGTTACAGGAATAAAAACACTTGACTATGTCCATGACCTCGCAAGCCCTATACCCCATATGCCGACCACGGCTGGGTCCGATGTCTTGCCTTCTCAACCTTGTGGTGGCCCTCAAATTAAACTCACCACCAGTTTCCTCTCTCTACTGAGAGAGTGACCCTCCAGGGCAATGCTGACTGGCTCAATGACAAAGACACAGTGGATTCATTCTAATACCCCCAGGGGTCAGTGGCAGAGACACAGTGGAGTCAGTGTGGTCTCCCCTGTGTCAGTGACACAGACACAGTGGTGTTAATCGAATGTCCCCAGGGGAAAGTGACAGAGACACAATGGGGTTAATCAGCTCTCCTCGCCCCATCCACTTGCGGATAGGGTTGAGGATGCCTTTCTCATGGATTCAGACATGCTCCAAACACAGTCATTGCTCTCAGATACCACGGAACAGTCATGGCTGGTCAAGTCCCATAGAGATAAATGCAAGTCATTGATTCATTGCTTCTCGCAGTGTTATTCTTCTCAAATGACTTTCCAGGGTTAGTGGTTTGTCCACACCTTCCCATATACCATTGTCCATGGCCTCTGTGATGTAGACTGAGAGCTTTTGGGAGGCCATGCTGTTTGTGGGCCACATCATACAGTATGGCATTAAATGATGGATTTCTCCGGATGCTCCAGATCCTCTCACAATGCAAAGGTGTTCAGATTCGGTGAATTGACAATGATAATTGCCCATAGTCCTCAGGGGTGTGTAGGTTAGGTGCATTAGTCAATGGCAAATATAGGGTATGTGAATGGTCTGGGTGGGTTACTCTTCGGAAGATCGATGGGGACATAGTGGGCTGAATGGCCTGTTCCCACAATGTGGTGATTATTTGGAATTCTCTGATCTTCAAAACTGTCAAACTTTGAGGAAGCTAGGGAAGAGATTACTGGGTCCCTCGCTGCGATATTTATATCATCAACAGACGCGGGTGGCGACCCATAGATATGAGGGTGGCTGAAGTGATGCCATTATTGACGAAAGTTATACAGGGAAAGCTAGGGAACTATAGACCAGTGAGTTTGTCATCAGTTTTTGGTAAACTCTAACAGAAGTAAAATTACATAAACAAATATGCGGAAAAGGAGAGAGTGTTTATCTACGGAGCTTCTGGAGATGCTTGCACATGGACGGCTCTGGAGAGATTGTTTATATACGGAGCCTGTGGAGAGGCCTACACATGGACGGCTCCCGAGAGATTGTTTAAATACGGAGCTTGTGGACAGGCTACACATGGACGGCTCCGGAGAGATTTTGTTTAATTCCCAAAGCTGAAAGTTGAATGTTGGATTATTTGAGGATTAAATTTCTCTCATTTGTTCAGTTAAGTGTTTCATTTATTTTTAATATTTATATTACTTTTATTTACTTTGGTTTTGCATGCTCCAAGTGAAACCTGTGGATACAGAAAGTCAAGTTATTTTTAGACAGAAGGTGCTATTGAGAGCTGCTTGGTTTTATACTTAATGTCATTGAAGACATACAGGAGACACTGAGTGTTATGACGAGTAGATTTCGCGAAGTGATTACTCAGCAGAATCAGTCGGATGAACAGTCAGGAAATGGAAAAGGGTAGTTCAGAAATGTCCTGTGGCTATTCCCCGCTTTGTTCTGTTTCAGGTGCTGTTGATAGAGATCGTCTCTCAGAGATAAATAGAAATAGTAGCCAGATCTTGGGCACTAAGAATGAATCTTACGTTAATCAGGTTTTTCTAGATTTAAAAGAATATTTCTTATCGTGGGCTCAGCTGTCAGGAGCACAGACAAGATATTCTGCAGCAGTAACGGTGAATCTAGGAGAGTATGTTGCTGTTTTGGTGCCAGGGTAAAGGAGTTCTCAAAATATGTGAAGGAGATTGTCAAAGGGGAGAGGAAGAAATTGGACATATTGTACACATTGGGAGGAATGGCATCGTCAGGGCAAGGGTTAGGGCTTTGCAGAGTGAGTCTAAGAGGTGAGGTAGAAAGTTCTAATACAGAATATCATACGTAATAGTCTCGGGTTTACTTCCAATGCCAAGTTCTAATGTGGTAAGAAATAAAAGGAGAGGGCAGATAAATCAATGCTTGAAGAGCTGGTGCAATGTGCAGGGAGTCCATTTCATGGATTATTGGGATATCGTCTGAGACAGAAAAGACCTGTTCAAAAACCTTGGTTTCACCTGAACTGGAAAAAGGACTATATCCTTCTCGGGAAATCTAATATTTCTAATTCGAGAGCCTGTAAACTTTTAAAGTTGTAATATTGCAATTCTGTTCTTCCTATCGGAAAGATCTTGTGAAACTTGAAAGGGTTCAGAAAAGATTTACAAGGATGCTGCCAGGATTGGAGGATTTAAGCTATAGGGAGAGGCTGAACAGTCTGGGACTGTTTTCCCTGAAGCGTCGGAGGCTGAGGAGTGACTTTATAGTGGGTTACAAAATTATGAGGGGCATGGATAGGATAAATAGGTAACGACTTTTCACTGCGATCGGGGAGTCCAAAACTAGAGGCCATAGGTTTAGGGTGAGAGGGGAAAGATATAAAAGAGACCTCAGGAGCAACATTTTCACTCAGAGGGTGGTACCTGTGTGGAATGAGCTGACAGAAGAAGTGGTGGAGGCTGATACAATTGCAAAATTTAAATGGCATTTGGATGGCTAAATGAATAGGAAGGGTTTGGATGAATATGGGCTGGGTGCTGGCAGTTGGGTCAAGATTGGGTTGGGATATCTGGTCAGCATGGACTGGTTGGACAGAAGGGTCTGTTTGCAAGCTGTACATCTCTATGACTCTATGTGGGTGGAGGCTTCCTAAATAACAACAAACATAGAAAGAAATGTGAGGTGAGTCCTGAATCAGAAAAGAACAAGTTAATTAAAACAAAAAAAAACAAACAGGAGCAAGACAGAGAACCAAATAATTCAAACAAATTAAACTGACTTTATTCCAGTGCAAGAGGTCTTAAAGATCTGGCCGATGAACTCAGGGCATGTCTGGGAATATGGGAGTGGGCTGTTGTAGTTATTACAGAAAGCTGGTTGAGGCCAGGACAAGACAGGCTGCTCAATGTTACTGGTTTTAAATGTTACGGGAAGGATATGGAGAGAAGCAAGACAAGATGGCAAATTAGATGTGCTGATCATTGGAAATATAGGATAGGGGTATTGCTCCAGGTGGGATCCTCTTCCAAGGTTTGCTGTGGAATTGTTAGGCTGAATGACCTGTTTCCACACTGTAGGGATTCGATGAAGTTCAAGTTTTGCTCCTTCTCCAGCTGGAACATTTTGATACAGGAAAACATTCCTACTCTACTTCGTGTAACTATTACTGAGGGAGCTTTTGGTGATAATCCATGCTTTGAAATTAGGAAGAACAAAGGGATGGTTATCTTCATGGGATTGGAATGTAGGCACCCCAACAGTCAGAAGGAAATTCAGAAGCAAATATTTTGAGCTCTCAAATATATGTAAGAATAATAAGGTTGTAAAAGTAGGGGATTTGAACTTTTCAAACACAGAATGGGCCTACCAAAGTGTTACAGGTTTGGATCATGAAGAAATTCTTAAATGTGTTCAAGAAAATTTTCTTTATCAATAAATTAATGTTCCTCCAGGAGAACAGCAGCTGGTCAAACCATTTAGTTTGAAACAAAACAGAATTTACTTACAAGATTACTGAATGAAACACAAACCGAAAACAGAACACTGCATAACTTAACCTCTCTAAAAATCCAGTGGATCATCCCAACTTAATAATGCTGTGCAAAATACTTGTATCAATCCCCATAAACACCCCTTGGCACAAAGGAGGAAATTAAACCCAGCGTCTTAAAGGAGAGAGAGGACCAGGCCCGGACCTGCTTCGGTGGATCCTGCAGCTTCAAAACACGACTGCTAAAATCCAAACCAAACAAATAGAAGCTGAGTTGAATGAGTGGGCCACACTCCCCTTTCATTGCACAGGGTTTAAAAATAAACTTAAAAGCCTTCTGACTGAGGCAATATCTGTTAACGATTATCGTATTGGCCCAAAACCCTTCAATCTCAGATGTTTTGAAGTCTGTGTCAGTTACGACCTCTCTAAAAAAAACCCACCAAGGACAACATCACCTTATTAAAGAAACAGCTTCGTTACAATAGACATCCTTTAAATACCTTGGAGAGGATGCAAAACATTCTCAAATGGGAAAGGGACCAGAAGCCGATCATTGTATACATTAGAACTAATAAATTTGAACAAGGTTATGAGGAGACAATATGGGAAATTAGGCCGGAATTTTAAAAAGTCGATCCCCAAATGAAGTGATATCTGGATTACTTCCAGTGCCATGTTCTAATGAGAGGAAGATGAGAAGGATAGTGCAGATGAATGCGTGGCTCAGAAATGGTGTAGGGGAAAAAATTCATATTTTTGGTTCATTGGTTTATCTTCTCGTGTAAACATGACCTATATAAGTGGTTGATTAATTGTCACATGTACCGAGGTGCAGTGAAAAGCTTTGTTTACGAGCATTGCAAGTCGATCATAGTAAAAACGGATCAACAAGACTTAGACAAAACCTTACAGGTTGCATTGCACAGGGTGCATGCTAGATGAGATCAGTGTTGGCAAGATCAGCATCATTTGAGGGTAGCGAATCCATTCATCAATCTAATAACGACCGAGAAGAAGCTGCCCCTAAATCCACTGCTGTGTGTGTTCGGGCTTTTGTACCTTCTGCCTGACGGAACAGGTTATAGGCGATCATTATCAGGGCACAATGGGTTTTTGATGATGTTGGCAGCCTTTCCGAGATGTGTAAATGGAGTCCATGGATGGAAGTGTAGCTTCCGTGATGGTCTGGGCTGTGCATACCATTTTCTGTAGTTTCTTACGGTCTTGGGCAGATCAGTTGCCGTACCAAGCCGTTATGCACCCGGACAGTATATTGTCAATGGTAAATCTGTAGAAGTTGGTGAGGGTCCTTATGGATCATACCAAATTTCCTGAACCTCCTGGGGAACGGTGGAGGTTGTTGAACTATTTTTGGCCATTGTATTCACATGGCGAGTCCACGACATGTCGTTGTCAAGCCGAGGAACTTCATGTTTTCTACCCTCTCCATCTCAGTTCCGGTGATGTAAATGGGGACATGCTCTTCTCCATTCTTTCTGAAGTGTATGATCAGTTCTTTGTTTTTGCTGACATTGAGAAAGAGGTTGTTATCATTGTACCACGTTACCAAGCTCTCCATCTCCCTTGTTTTTAATAAGAACAGTTTTCATCTGAAGTGGAAGGTGTCCATTATACTGGCAGGGAGATTTGCTGGAGGTGCTCTGGAGAAATTAAACCAGTAAGGGCTCCTGAAGAAGGGCTTATGCCCGAAACGTCGATTCTCCTGTTCCCCGGATGCTGCCTGACCTGCTGCGCCTTTCCAGCAACACATTTCCAGCTCTGATCTCCAGCATCTGCAGACCTCACTTTCTCCTTTGGACGGGAGCCAGGGAGATAGTAAGGAAAAAGATCAGTTTGAGATTGGTGCAGTTAAGAAAAGGAGCAAGTCAAACAATCAGTATAGGCAGCAAAACAAAACAGAGAATGAGATTGGATTAACAATTCTCTTGTATTGAGGGAAATGGAGTTTAATTTAACAGGAAAGGCAGATTAACTCAGGCCATGGTGAGGAACACGAGAATGGGATATCATATCAATTACAGAAATGTGGCTCAGGAATGGACAGTACTTGTAGCTTAATATTTCTGGATATAAATGCTATACGAAGGATAGAAAAGGGGGCAAGAAAGGAGGGAGAGTGTCATTTTTAACTGGGAATAATGTTACCACTGTACGTAGAGAGGATATTTCTAAGAGTGGGTCCAGGAAAGTTATTTTGGGTGGAACTGAGAAATAAGAAAAAGATAATCACTTATTAGGATTATATTATAGACCCCCCGCCCCCCAAGAGTCAGCAGGAATTTGAGATTTAAATATATAAGGATGTCTCAGTTATCAATCTGACAAAACAACCCCACCGCCCTGTGGCCCAACATTTCAACTCTCCCCCCCACTCTGCCGAGGACATGGAGGTCCTGGGCCTCCTTCACCGCCGCTCCCTCACCAACAGACGCCTGCCTCCCCCACTCACCTATTGTACTCTTTGCTACTTTCTCCCCACCCCTGCCCTCCTCGAGCTTATCTCTCCACGCTTCAGGCTCTCTGCCTTTATTCCTGATGAAGGGCTTTTGCCCGAAACGTCGATTTTACTGCTCCTCAGATGCTGCCTGAGCTGCTGTGCTCTTCCAGCACCACTAATTCAGAATCTGGTTTCCAGCATCTGCAGTCATTGTTTTTACCTAAATAGAATGGTAATGGCAGGGTATTTTAACTTTCCAAACATAGATTGTGTCTGTCGTCGTGTAGAGAGAAATTTGTTTAGTGTGAAGAAGAACGTTTTTTGATTCACTATGTCAATGTACCTCCCAGCGAAGATGCAACATTTCACTTATTTTTGGGAAATAAGGCAGAGTAGGTGACTAAGATGTCAGTGAGGAAACACTTCTGGGCCAGTGATCATAATTCTATTCGTTTCAAAATAATCATGAAAAAGCATAGACTGGATGGAAAAGTTAAAGGTCTAAATTAGAGGAAGGCCGATTTTGATGGTGTCAGGTAAGAACTTTCAAAAAATGAATCGAGGCGGATATTCTTAAGTAAGAGGGATGACTGGAAAATGGGATAACATCAAAAATGAGACAACAAGAGTTCAGAGACAGTGTGTTCCTGATAGGGTGAAAGGAAAGGCTGGTACGTGTTTGGGATGCTGGGTGACGAGAGAAATTGAAAAATCAGGAGAGCAAAAGGGGAACATGAGATAGCCTTGGCAAATAAGGTTAAGGAGAATCCAAAAGAGTCTACAAATGAATTAAGGATTAAATGGCAACTCAGCAAGAATAGAGTGACTTAAAGATCAACAAGACTGCCTTTGTGTGTAACTGCAGGCTATCGGGTGATATTTAATGAGTATTTTGCAGCAGTGTTTACTATGGAAAGGTATATGAAAGATATAGAACATGAAGGAATAAATAACATCATCTTGAAAAATGTCCATATGACAGAGAAGGAAGTGCTGGGCATCTTAAAACGCATAAAGGTGAATAAATTCCCAGGGTCTGACCAGGTGTACCTCGATCTATGCGGGAAGCTAAAGATGAGATTGCTGGGCCCCTTGTTGAGCTATTTGTGTCATAGATAGCCACAGGTGAGGTGCTAGAAGACTGGAGGTTGGCTAACGTGGTGCCAATATTTAATAAAAGTGGTTATGAAACGTCCAGGAACTATAGACGAGAACATAGAACATAGAAGAATACAGCGCAGTTCAGGCCCTTCGGCCCTCGATGTTGCACCGATCCAAGCCCACCTAACCTACACTAGCCCACTATCCTCCATATGCCTATCCAATGACCGCTTAAATGCCCAAAATGAGGGAGAGTCCACCACTGCTACTGGCAGGGCATTCCATGAACTCACGACTCGCTGAGTAAAGAACGTACCCCTAACATCTGTCCTATACCTACCCCCCCCTCCACATCCTTCCTATAGTATGGCGACCAAAACTGCACATAATATTCCAGATGCGGCCGTACCAGAGTCTTATACAACTGCATCATGACCTCAGGAGTCCGGAACTCAATTCCTCTACCAATAAAAGCCAGTACGCCATATGCCTTCCTCACCGCACTATTTACCTGGGTGGCAACTTTCAGAGATCTGTGTACATGGACACCAAGATCCCTCTGCTCATCCACACTACCAAGTATCCGACCATTAGCCCAGTACCCCATCTTTTTGTTATTCTTCCCAAAGTGAATCACCTCACACTTAGCTACATTGAATTCCATTTGCCACCTTTCTGCCCAGCTCTGCAGCTTCTCTATATCCTGCTGTAACCTGCCACGTGCTTCCTCACTGTCAACAACTCCTCCGACTTTCTTATCATCTGCAAACTTGCTCACCCAACCTTCTAACCCCTCTTCCAGGTCATTTATAAAAATGACAAACAGCAATGGTCCCAAAACAGATCCTTGCGGAACACCGCTAGTAACTGCACTCCAAGATGAACCTTTGCCATCAACTACTACCCTCTGTCTTCTTCCAGCCAGCCAACTCCTAATCCAGACCTCCAACTCACCCTCAATGCCATACCTCCGTATTTTTTGCAGTAGTCTACCATGGGGAACCTTATCAAACACCTTACTAAAATCCATATACACCACATCTACCGCTTTCCCCTCGTCCACCTCCTTAGTCACCTTCTCAAAGAATTCAATAAGGTTTGTGAGGCACGACCTGCCCTTCACAAAACCATGTGACTAGTGAACCTTACATCGGTGGTGGGCAATTTGTTGGAGGGGTTCCTGATGGACAGGATTGATACGTATTTGGAAAGGCAAGGACTGGTTATGTATAGACAACATGGCTTTGTAAGAAAACTTGTCTCACTAATGTCATTGATTTTATTTGAAGTAATGAAGAGGATTTATGAGGGCAGAATGTTGAACATATCCATATGAACTTCAGTAAGGCGTTTGACAAGGTTCTGCATGGGAGACTGGTTAGCCAGGTTAGATCACATGGAATGCAGATGGAACTAGCCATTTGGATACTGAATTGGTTCGAAGGTAGTAAATAGAGGCTGGTGGTAGAGGGCTACTTTTCAGACTGGAGACCTGAGACTAGCGGTGTCCTGCAACGATGGGTGCTCGGTTCATTTTTATTTTGGCATTTATATAAATGATTTAGATATGAACTGAGGACGGATGGTTAATAAGTTTGCAGATATTACCAAACTTGATGGTGATGTAGCAGCCAAGAAGGTTATCTCAAAGTACAACCGTATCTTTTTCAGATGGCAGGTGTACTGAGGAATGCAGAAAGTGTTTAATTTAGGTAAATGTGAGGTGCTGTATTTTGGAAAGGCAGATCAGGGCAGGGCTTCTGCACTTAATGGGAAGGTCCTGGGGAGTGTTGTTGAACAAAGAGACCTTGGATTACAGGTTCAGAGATGTTTGAAAGTGGGCTCACAGGTAGACAGAAGCTAGTAAAGACGCTGTTTGGTATTTGATTTATCTTTATATTTAAACTTTATTGTCAATTGTCCTCAACTACAGAACTACAGGAGTACAGTGAAACGTGTTCAATGTCACCAAATATAGCACCATCTAAGGTATGAAAGTACCTAGGTACAAAACTCAGGTACAAAATCAAAAATAAAACCAAAAGTCTTACCAATAGTAAAAAAAAAAGGAATGAAGTTAAATGTTAACATTTCAGTCCCCTATAGTGTTAAATGGGAAAAAATAGAATAAAGGTTAACATTCTTTCTTAAGTGCAATTCCTGTGAGGGTTTAATCGCCAACATTTTGGCCCAGTCTCTGAGAAATTTCTGTCTTCCCGCTGTCGATGCCATCAATGTCGGGGGTGGGGAGGGGCATCCTTCATCGATACTTCGGGCTGGCTCTGACCATGTTGGGCTCAAACCCACAGCCAATTCCATGCACCAGATATCCAGATGACACCACAGCTCGGGAGTCCGGCTGCTGCCACAATTCCCACGATGCCATCGTCACTGTTGCCCCTCTAAAGAACGTCAGAGGGGAAGTAAGAATCAAGTGGACAGAACCGGAGAGAAGTAAAAAAGAGTGGCCAGTCTGGAGTGGACGGCCTATTGTGCTGTTCCCACAATCTTCAATAATTCACGGTGGTCTCCTCCGCATTGCCGAGGAATGCTAGCCTTTAAAAGTCACTGCATTGAAGATAAGGAGTTGGGAGATCATGCTGACACTGCACAGGACATTGCTTGGACCACTTTTGGGATACTGCATGCAATTCTGTTTCCCTTCTATAAGAATGATTAGATTAGATTTCCTATGGAAACAGGCTCTTCGGCCCAACAAGTCCACACAGACCCTCCTAAGAGCCACCCACCTAGACCCATTTCCTTCCGACTAATGTACCTAACAGTATGGGCAATTTAGCATGGCCAATTCACCTGACCTGCACATCTTTGGACTGTGGGAGAAAGCCGGAGCACCCGGAGGAAACCCACGCAGACACGGGGAGAATGTACAAACTCCAAACATCAGTCGCCCGAGGCTGGAATCGAACCAGGGACCCTGCTGCTGTAGGGTGGCAGTGCTAACCACTGAGCCACCGGAACGATTCATGAAGGATTTGCCATGCCTGGAGGGTTGAGTAACAGGGAGAGACTGAATGGGCTGGGGCTATTTTCCCTGCAGCGTTGGAGGCTGAGGGATGATCTTACTGATGTTTATAACATCATGAGGGGCTTGTACTGGGTAAGAAGCTCAGGTCTATTTCCCGGGGGTTAGGAGTCCAAAACGAGAGAGCATAGGTTTAAGGTGAAAGAGGAAAGATTTAAAAGGCATCCAAGAGGTAGCCTTGTCATGCAGAGGGAGGTACGTGCATGGAATGAGCTGCCAGAAGAAGCGGTAGAGGTTAATACAATTACAACATTTTAAAAGCATCTGGATGGATATATGAATATGAAGGGCTTAGAGGGATATGGGCCAAATGCTGGCAAATAGACAAGATTAATTTGGGATATCTTTTGGTCATGGATGAGTTCAACCAAATGGCCTGTTTCCGTGCTGTACATCTCTATGACGCTTTGACTCTGTAACAAATAGGAAGTACATGGGGCAGACTGAACAATGCACTGACACAGGGCTGATCAAGCACATGTTCAATATTTAGACAAATGACCTGCCAACAACCATGCCTTGCGGTTTGGGCTATGCTGATGACTTCAAGTCAAAGATTCAGTGAGATGTTCACTACAGGATTCTTAGACTCTGACCTGGTCTGTCATTATTGTGTTGATATGGCTAGTCCAGTTCAGTTTCTAGTTAATGGTAACCCCAAAATGTTGACACTTGAGGATTCAGCAATGGGAACCATATTGAAAATCAAATGATGATGGTTTGATTCTCTGCTTTTCGAGATTATCATAGTCCGGCATTTATTGACATGAATGTTCTCTGCAGTGTTTCATCCCAGTCGTGGATATTACACAGGTTTTATTGAACTTGGGCATGGACTTTTTCAGCATCTGGGTAATCCCACAGGCTGTTGAACGTTGTGCATGCAGTGGCTAATAGATCTCATGATGGAGGGAAGTACTTTAGAAAAACTACTGAAGATGTTTGGACCAAGGACAGTCTGCTGAGGAACTCCTGCAGAGATGTTCTGCAGTTAAGGTGACTGACCATCAACAATTACGATCTTTTCCTTTGTGCCAGTTACGACTCCAGCCAGTGGAGAGATTTACTCGATTTCCATTGACTCCAGACATGCTCAGGCCCTTTGAAGTCACACTTAGTCAAATGCAGCTTTGATGTTAAGCAGAATCATACTCATGCTACATCTGGAATCAACTTTTTTTCTCTATGTTTGAACTGAGGGTGTAATGAGGTCAATATCTGAGTGGCCCTGGGGAAACCCAAACTGTGCGTCACTGAGCAGGTTATTGCTGAGCAGAAACCGCTTGGTAGCACTGTTGATGACCTCTTTCATCACATTATTGATGACCACAAGTCGACTGATGGAGCGGTAATTGGCTGGGCTGATTTTGTTCTGCTCTTAGTACACCACATACGTGGGCAATTTTCCACACTCTCAGTTAGATGTCAGTGCTGTAGCTCAGCAGCAACTGCTTGACTAAGGGTGTAGGATGTTCTGGAGCACATGTCATCTGTCCTGTTGCTGGGATGTGGTCAGATCAACAGCCTTTGTCTAATTGAGAAGGCCAAGATGGATCAAGACCATCAGCATTTCGGTCTGACGTGATTTGTGAACGTGTTCAGTCTTGTCGTTGAATGAATGTATTTGCCTCCTCCCATTGTTGATTATTGGAGATATATCTGTAGCCATGGTTGCAAATGGACACATATCACTTTCTCATGGGAGAGGGGCAACTCGTAGTGAGTTTAAAAGAATTCAAGATGGCACTGACACCGGCCTGGTCCTTGTGAACTCCCAACAGCAGATAAAATTCTCACATTTCTTATGGTCATTCGACATTTTCGAACTTAAATTCTATATTTTTTAAAATTACAGTGTGCAAGTATTTTTTCTGCCCTATGGTGTAAGCCTTTGCTTACTCTGATCTCCTCTACTACTCGTAAATAATGATTTTCATTGTACTTAGGCACGCATAACAATATATCAAATCAAACCTGGGGGGTCATCACATCCCGGTGAGGTGAGAAGGAAAGTCCTTCATGGTACCTTCAGCTAGTTTGGGAACTGTATTTCCTCTACATTGCAAACCAGTTATCCAGCTCACTGAGTGAGTATTCTCCAGAGAAGTATATCTTAGGAACACTATCAGATTTAGACATGGGAATGTGTGAGTGGAAGACAATATTGCTTCTCGAATAAAGCTTCTGATTTCATGAAGTAATGTGATCAGAATTGTCCAAAATTAAAACTGAATTTTAGAAAAAAATATATATTTACACAAGCACTTAATGAGCATTGTCATAATCTGTATGTTTACAGTTCAGAGAAGCACTAATGTGAACAGTGTTGCAACCTCAAAATCCCCAGGCGATCCCCATGGCATAATGTATTGGGCTTGGAAACGTGAGACATTCGCGTTTGATGCAGAGAGATTGATCGCAGCACAAAAGCACATATCACTTGACAGAGGAAATGCTTGAAACATTTGGAATTATCGATAAACTATTCCATGTGATTCTTGCTATCATTAGCCTTCCTGGAAAGTGTCGTAAGCTGCTGAGGTTTTGTAAAAATGATCAAGAGTTTCTCTCTGCACTTTGTGAAGGATGATGCTACTTTTGGATCTCGTGCTCACAATTATACAGACACTCGGACATTGATGTAATTTATTAAGTCAAACATTTTGAATGTATTTGTGCTTTAAGTTTGGTTTGTTAGAACCCTTGTGGTGTACTGTCCCCAACTCTGACCCACATGGACTGTGTTTAAGTTCCACCCGTACTGGAGATATGTCTGAGCAATTTGATTGAAGTAACAGTATTTAGATTAGATTACTTACAGTGTGGAAACAGGCCCTTCGGCCCAACAAGTCCACACCGAACCGCCGAAGCGCAACCCACCCATACCCCTACATTTAAGGAAACCCACGCAGACACGGGGAGAACGTGCAAACTCCACACAGTCAGTCGCCGGAGGCGGGAATTGAACCCGGATCTCTGGCGCTATGAGGCAGCAGTGCTAACCACTGTGCCACCATGCCGCCCACAATTTAGTGAATTGTCACACATGACATCAGTGTTCTCGTGATACACACATCTTCAGGAGAGAGTGTCTGTTTCTCAAGTCTGACAGGAGTAGTTTCCTGTTCTTGATTGAGTTCTGATCCCTGAGATGGGAATCGCTGTCAGACCCAAGACACATGGAGGGATCTGTTTCTTAATGTGAAATGTGCTTGATCGTGCCAGCACAGAGAACACTGGAAAAATTCAATAGATAAGGCAGCATTCCAGGAGGAAGAAACAGAGTTAACATTTCGGGTCCAGTGTGACTCTGCATCACTACTGCTTCTGGGAGCTAGGATCTAGTTTAGGAGTATTAATCCTGAGGGGAATATGCCACTTGGCAAGCCCAAAATGAGGAGATTTCTGGTACCAGTCACTGGACAGGAACACAAATGGTCTGTTTCTGTCTCTCAGTTGAGTCTGATATACGGATCCAGTCCAATCATACATAGTGTCTAAATCTCTCCAGGCTCCAAACCTGTCATGGGACAAGAAACCTTGTGAACTGCCTGAAAATGGGGAGAGGCATCATTCGGGGAGGATTTGAGTTGCTGGAGACTCTCAGTCTTGGTCATTTGAATACTATCCCGCAATGTGTCAATTATACAATACATTTGGAGGTACCTGTGAACCCACAAAAGAAAAATATACAGGAAATTCTAACTTTTATTTGTGCTAAACAAAACTATCCACACTGTTTAATCATATTCAGAGATGTATTCAAACATTTTGTAAGATTGTTCGCTGAGCTGGATGGTTTTGTGTTCAGACACTTCATCAACATCATCAGTCAGCCTCCACTGATGTGCTTTCTATTTATGTTTCTTAGTTTCTTAGGGTGGGTGATGCCATTTTTGGTTCTTTTTCTCAGATTCTGGTACTTGGACTCCACATTGATGTGTTAATTGATGGAGTTCTGGTTCGAGTCCCATGGCTCTAGGAATTCTCATGTGTATCTCTGTTTAGCTTGTCCAAGGATGGATATGTTGTCCCAGTGAAAGTGGTATCCTTCTTCGTCTGTATGAAAAGGTACTAGTGATAGTGCGTCATATATTTTTGTGGTAATTTGATATTCATGTATCCTGGTGGCTAGATTTCTGCCTGTTTGTCCAATGTAGGTTTTGTTACAGTCCCTGCGTGATATTCTGTAAATGACGTTCATTTTGTCAGCTGTTCTGGTTCTAGGTTTGCTCACTGAGCTGGAAGATTTGTTTTCAGATATTTTGTCAGCATACGAGGTAACATCATCCGTGAACCTCAGGTGAAGCACTGGTGGTACAACCAGCAAAGCCAATGTCATTTACAGAATATCATGCAGGGACTGTAACAAATATTACATTGGATAAACAGGCAGAAAATTAGCCACCAGGATACAAGAAGACTAACTAGCCTCAAAAAGACATTAGCTACTATCACTAGTATCCTTTCATACAGAAGAAGAAGGACACCACTTTGACTGGAATAACACATCCATCCTAGGACAAGCTAAACAAACATGCACGAGAATTCCTAGAGGCATGGCATTCAAACTGTAACTCCAAATGTTAACACATCGATTTGAACCCATCCACCATACTCTGAGAAAAAAGAACCCGAAATAATATCACTTACCCTGAGAAACCAAGAAGCATAAATAGAAAGTGGGACATAACACAAGCACTTTACCAGATGATGACTGATGATGTTTCCCCGCATGGTTTTGAAACATCTGAAAACACACCTTCCAGCTTAGCGAGAAAACTTACAACCACAACCTCAACCTGAGCTACAAATCATCTCAAAAAATTGCTAATTTATGCAATTTGCAATGTAACGCTTCCTGTTTTCTTATTTCTCATGCAGTTAATTTACTTGCAATTATCATCTTTTCCCGAGGCAAGTGCGGCCTCTCAACGTGCACCAGTCATTACCTTGTGGCCATGGCAATAGCACATCTATTTGTTATAATCACTGAAGTTATTTTGTGGCAGATTAAACAATATTATTTCCCCGTGTCTTTCCTGGACCTCACCCCTGTGTGCAGTGCTCACAATGTTCTGCTACGTGCAGCGATGGACTGCTCTGTCTGGTTCACAGTCACCTTCTCCTTTGATCGATTCATTGCCATTTGTTTCCAGAACCTTAAGATGAAATATTGTACCAAGAAAAATGCAGCTGTCATCCCCTCAATAACCTGCATTCTGCTCTGTTTTGAAAATGTCCCTTTCTACTTTATACATGAACCAAAACGGGTCATTGCCAACGTTACATGATTCTGGTATCCAAAGGAAAATTATTTTATTGAGCCTGGATGGGTTGGATTTAATTGGTTTGATAGGGTTTTAACACCCTTGCTTCCTTATGCTTTAATTCTGTTGCTCAATGCTCTGACAGTGAGACACATTTTAGTGTCCAGTCAAATCCGTCACGGACTGAAGAGTCAGGTAAAAGGAGAGAATCCCAGTGACCCAGAGATGGAGAGCAGAAGAAAGTCTGTGATTTTACTTTTGACCATATCTGGCACCTTCATAATTCTGTAGTTAGTTTTTTGTTACAGAATTCTTTTATTATAATATTCATGGAACATACCTTAAAAATTACAATAACTCAGAAATTATATTTGCAATGGCTGGCCTTTCACTGGCGAATTTAAATTGCTGCACAAACACATTTATTTATGTGGCAACTCAATCGAAGTTCAGAAAGCAAATCAGGGAGATGATGAACTATCCTGTCACGTTGATTATCCAATTAATAAATAAACAAAAGAACTGAGTATGTGTCAAGGTATTTTCCAGTATTTACTATCATGAATGAAAACAAAATCACCATAGCTATTGGTGAATAGCTGGAACCCAAGCTGTGAGATTCATTGTATCCCACCCGTCATTACTTCCACTCCCAAAAATACAAATTCTGCTTTTTGTTTGTTAATGAATTCTCAGTCCATGTCAGTATATTACCCCAATCCCAATTGCTTTGATTGTGAAAAATTATGGGACATTTCCAAAATGTTTCTGAAAATCCAAATGCACTACATCCACTTAATATTCCTTATCTATTCTGAGTTTGTCTTCAAGGAATTCTAATATGTTTTTAAAACATGATTTCTCTTTCATCAATCCTTGCGGAGTTTGTGAAATCCCGTATCCACATCCTTCAATATGATCTCTTACATTTTCCCAATGATTGAGATTAAGCCAATCTGTCTATACGTCTGTATCAGACAGGTGAAGCGCATCACTCTGATAAAGGCCATCTTTGCACCTTAATCTACAGACCCAGAAAATAACACAGTCTTACTGCTCTAAAGAAATACTGTTCCAGGCTAGCTTCGGTATTAAAAGTTTAATCAAGGTATAGACCGCAACAAAAACATATAAACAAAAAAACAGCCACTCTCCTCACTATTGTAGATACAGAAGATAAAGTAAAATAAGGTACCCCTCAAAAACAAACCATTGAGCCATTCATCTGCTGTTAGCACCCTCATACAGGTTTCGCAAATGACAGCAGTGAATTTCATTGTCCGTTTAATTTTCTTGGATGAGCTCCAATGCGCAGATATCATTGAAGCCAAACAGCAGAAGCAGTCAGCTCTCCAGGGTCACTGCTGGGAAACACAGCTGTGCAGGGTCACTGCTGGATCACACAGCTGTGCAGGTGTACGCTGGATCACACAGCAGAGTAGGCTTTATTGCTGGGTCACACAGCTGTTCTGGCTCACTACTGGATCAAGCAGCTGTTCGGGTAAAATGCTGGGTCACACATCTGCGCAGATTCGCTGTTGGGTCACACAGCAGTGCAGGTTCATTTCTGGTTCACGCAATGGTGCAAGTTCATTGTTCGGTCAGACAGATATGTAGGTGCTTTTAGATAAACATTTGGGTCAATTGTTTCATTGCTCCATTAAAAAAAAGTCAGTTTGTGAAACACTACTTTCCTCACACAAAACCATGCTCACTATCCATAATCAATCTTTGCCTTTCCAAATACACAAAACTCCTATCATTCAGAATCATCTCCAACAACTTAAACACCACTAGTGTCAGAATCACAGGTCTATATTTCCAAGCCTATTCGTTATATAAACAATGGCTTAATATTAGCCATTTTATAGTCTTCTGGTTCTTCGCCCATGTTTATAGATGATACAAATATTTCTGCTCATGGACCTGCAAGTTGTCTGTTCTCAAAACATCAATATTTTTTTTCCCTGGGTTCTCTTGTCTCCATTTATTCCTCAAAGATGAAGACTGATGCAAAATATTCATGTAATATCTATCCCATCTCCTGAGGTTCAACACAAAGATGACTTTGTTGATGTTCAAGAAATCCTGCTCTCGCTCTAGTTGCTCTCCATGTGCAAATTATCAAAGGCCTTACTGAAATCCATATAGACTGAGTCTACCAGACTGACCTTGTTGACCTTCCTGGTCACTTCATCAAAGAAGTCTAACAAATTTGTTAGGTGTGATTTCCCTCACAAAAAGCCATACTGACTGTTCCAAATCAAACCCCGTTTTTCCAAATGCATGTATATCCTATCCTTCAAAATTCCTCAATTTTGAAAAAAAGGGTCACTGTTACTTTGGAAGCTTCCCTCCCAAAAATGTTTATAGTCTCCCTAAATAGAACCAGCAAATCTCCCCATCATGACATTGATTCCATTCGAGTTCAGGCGAAACCCATCCGTTTTTGAACAAGTATTTTCTGTCCCAGAAAAGATCCCAATGATCCAAGAAGCTGAATCCCTGCACATTGCACCACCTCTTCAGCCATTGATTTATCTTCCCTTCCCTTCTCTCATTTGATCTTTTGCAATGGAAGTAAATCAGAGATTACTACTTTTGATGTCCTGCAATTTAAACTTCACCTAACCTCTTGTATGCACTCTGCAAAACCTTAACCCTTTCCCTGGCTATGTCATTCTTGCCAATGTGTATAACAACTTCCACTTCGCACTCTCCCCTTTAACAATATCTTTTAAACATTTTGAAGCATCCTTCACCCGGCACCAGAAAAGCAACATACTATCCTGGTTTCATGCTTAATGCTGCAGAATCTCCTCTCTCTGCCCCAGATAGTAGTGTTCCCTGTAACAATTATTCTTTTAAATCTTGACAAACCCGTTTAACATAAGATTCATTCTTAGTGCCCTAGATCTGAATAACATGTTTATTTTCCTCTCAGAGACTATCTCTTTCAACAGTATACAAAACGGAATTTGAGAGACAAATAGCTGCAGGACACTTCTGAACTCCCCTCTTCCCATTCCTGACAGTCAGTCATCTGTCTGACAGACCCTGCTGTGTAATCACTGCTCGAAATCTACTCGTCATCACACTCAGTGTCTCTTGTATGTCTTCAGTGCCATTAAGTCTAAAATGAAGAAGCTCTCAAAGCACCTTGTATCTAAAAATAAACTGCCTTTACTAAACCACAGATTTAATATGGAGCATGCAACAAGTAGCAAATAGACAATAGACAGTAGGTGCAGGAGTAGGCCATTCTGCCCTTCGAGCCTTCACCACTATTCAATATGATCATGGCTGATCATCCTTAATCAGTACCCTGTTCCTGCCTTATCTCCATAACCCTTGATTCCACAATCCTTGAGAGCCCTAACCAGCTCTTTCTTAAATGAATCCAGAGACTGGGCCTCCACTGCCCTCTGGGGAAGAGCATTCCACACAGCCACCACTCGCTGGGTGAAGAAGTTCCTTCTCATCTCTGTCCTAAATGGTCTACCCCGTATTTTTAAGCTGCGTCCTCTGGTTCAGCACTCACCCATCAGCGGAAACATGTTTCCTGTCTCCAGAGTGTCCAATCCTTTAATAATATTATATGTCTCAATCAGATCCCCTCTCAGTCTTCTAAACTCAAGGGTATACAAGCTCAGTCGCTCCAGTCTTTCAGTGTAAGGTAATCTCGCTATTCCAGAAATTGACCTCAATAGCCAGAATGTCTTTCCTCAAATTCGGAGACCAGAACTGCACACAGTACTCCAGATGTGGTCTCACCAGGGCCCTCTACAGCTGCAGAAGAACCTCTTTGCTTCTATACTCAATCCCTCTTGTTATGAAGGCCAGCATGCTATTAGCCTTCTTCACTACCTGCTGTACCTGCATGCTTACCTTCATTGACTGGTGTACAAGAACACCAATATCTCTCTGTACTGCCCCTTTACCTAAATTGATTCAATTGAGGTAGTAATCTGCCTTCCTGTTCTTGCCACCAAAGTGGATAACCATACATTTATCCACATTAAACTGCATCTGCCATGCATCTGACCACTCACATAACTTGTCCAGGTCACCCTGTAATCTCCTAACATCTTCATCACATTTCACCCTGCCACCCTGCTTAGTGTCATCAGCAAATTTGCTAATGTTATTACCAATACCATCTTACATATCATTAACATATATCGTAAAAAGCTGAGGTCCCAGTACTGATCCCTGCTGTACCCCACTGGTCACTGCCTGCTATTCCGAAATGGAGCCGTTTATCACTACTCTTTGTTTCCTATCAGCCAACTAACTTTCAATCCAAGTTAGTACTTTGCCCCCAATACCATGCGCCCTAAATTTGCTCATTAACCTCCTATGTGGGACTTTATCAAAAGCTTTCTGAAAGTCCAGGTACACTACATCTACTGGATCTCCCTCGTCCATCTTCAGAGGTACATCCTCAAAAAATTCCGGAAGATTAGTCAAGCATGATTTCCCCTTCATAAATCCATGCTGACTCTGACCTATCCTGTTACTACTATCCAGATGTGACGTAATTTCATCCTTTATAATAGACTCCAGCATCTTTCCCACCACTGAGGTCAGACTAACTTGTCCACAATTTCCTGATTTCTCTCTCCTGCCTTTCTTAAAAAGTGGCACAACATTAACCACCCTCCAATCCGCAGGAACTGAACCCGAATCTATCGAACTCTGGAAAATAATCACCAATGCATCCACGATTTCTCGAGCCATCTCCTTCAGTACCCTGGGATGTAGACCATCAGGCCTCGGGGACTTATCAACCTTCAGACCTAACAGTCTCTCCAACACCAATTCCTGGCAAATATAAATTCCCTTCAGTTCAGGTCCGTCAGCCACTTTTACCTCAGGGAGATTGCTTGTGTCTTCCCCAGTGAACACAGATCTGAAATACCAATGCAATTCTTCTGCCATTTCTTTGTTCCCCGTAATATATTCCCCTGGTTCTGACTTCAAGGGCCCAATTTTAGTCTTAATCATTTGTTTGCCTTTCACATACCTAAATAAACGTTTACTATCCTCCTTTATATTATTGGCAAGTTTACCTTCGTACCTATTTTTTTCTCTGCGCATTTCCTTCTTAGTAATCCTCTGTTGTTCTTTAAAAGCTTCCCAGTCCTCCGTTTTCCCACTTATCTTTGCTATGCTATACTTTTTCTCTTTTAACTTTATATGTTTCTTAACTTCCCTCGTCAGCCACGGCCACCCATGCCTCTTCCTAGGATCTTTCTTCCTTTTTGGAATGAACTGATCCTGCAACTTCTGTATTATAGACAGAAATATCCGCATTGTTCCTCCACTGTCATCCCTGCTAAGGTATTGCACTATTGAACTTTGGCCATCTCCTCCCTCATAGCTCCATAGTTCACTTTATTCAACAGAAATATTGTCACTTCCGATTGTACCCTCTCCCACTCAAATTGCAGATTGAAGCTTATTGTATTATGGTCACTACTTCCCAATGGCTCCTTTACTTCGAGGTCCCTGACCAATTTTGGTTCGTTAAACAATACCAGATCCAGAATTGTCTTCTGCCTGGTAGGCTCGAGCACCAGCTGTTCTAAGAATCCATCTCTGAGGCTCTCCCCAAAGTCTCTTCCTTGAGGTCCAATACCATCCTGATTCTCCCAGTCTACCTGCATGTTGAAATCCCCCATAAAAACTGTAGTAACATCTTTGCGACTGGCCAATTTCAGCTCCTGATTTAACTTACATCTGACATCCAGACAACTGTTTCTCAGCTCTATCCAAAGTGACTCTACATCCCCTGATTCTAGGTCCGCCCGCGCAAGGGACTGAATATCATCCCTTATCAACATGGCCACCCACCCCCTCTGCCCATCAGTCTGTCCTTACGATTGCACGTGTAGCCTTGAATATTCGTTTCACGTGTAGGCTTGAATATTCATTTCCCAGGCCCTGTCCACTTGAAGCCACGTCTCAGTTATCCCCACAATCTCGTATCTGCCAATTTCCAAAAGAGCCTCAAGCTCATCCATCTTATTTCTAATACTTCAAGCATTCATATATAGTATTTTTAATTTGTTACTGCCCTCACCCTTCCCATCAACTCCTATTTCACTCTAGACAATAGACAATAGACAATATGTGCAGGAGTCGGCCATTCAGCCCTTCAAGCCTGCACCGCCATTCAATATAATCATGGCTGATCATTCCTTTTTAAACATCCAGTTTGGTCCCCTCCCCCCACTACTAAGTATAAACGTAGCTGTGTTGCAGTAGCAAACCTGCCTGCCAGAATGCTGGTCCCTAACCTATTAAGGTGCAAACCGTCTCTCTTGTAGAATTTATGCTTACGACAAAACATACCTCAGTGATCCAAGAATTTAAAACCTTGCTTCCTGCACCAGTTCCGCAGCCACACGTTCAAGTCCATTATCTCCCTGTTTCTGGCCTCACCAGCCCGAGGAACTGGAAGCAAACCGGAGATAACCACCTTGGACTTCCTGCTTTTCAGCCTTCTTCCTAGTTCTCCGAAGTCCCGCTGTAGTATGTTCCTCCTCTTCTTCCCGACATCATTTGTGCCGACAAGTACCACCACCTCTGGCTCTTCACCTTCGTCCTTAAGGATTTCCTGCACTCTGTCTGTGATATCTTTAATCTTGGCACAAGGAAGGCAACACACCATCCTTAAGTCCCGTCTGCTGCCATAAAAAACCCGGTCAGTTCCTCTCACTATGGAGTCCTCTATTACCACGGCTCTGTGCGATGTCCGACTCTTCCCCTCTGTCTCCACGCCAACCTTTGATTGACAGACCTTGCCGCCTCGCGGACTGGCAGTGTCATCTGTCTCTACTGTTTTCAAAAGATTCAACTTGTTCCTGACAGGTACTTCCCCCGGGGTCTTTTGCACCTGTCTCCTCTCTGCCTTTCTCATCGTCTGCTCTCTTCCACACCCACTCAATTAACAATCACTTATCTTCCCGACCGGCTTTGCGCTCTGCCTTCACTTCTGCCCAGCTCCCGCCGCTCTCTGATACGAAAAGACCGTTAACGTCGAGGTAAGTTCTTAAATAACAATCACTTACCTTCCCGACCGGCTTTGCGCTCTGCTTTCACTTCCGCACAGCTCCCGCCGCTCTCTGATGCGAAAAGTCATATTAATATTAAAAAGACTTAAATGAGAGAAAACGAATCCTCAAAAAATCTAACATTCAGCTTTCAGCTTCAGGAATTATATATGTTCATATATAGGCCTCTTCATAAGCTCTGTACATAAACAATCTCTCTGAAGCCATCCACATGTAGGCTTCTTCATAATCTCCCAATGTAAAACAATCTCTGAAGTCATCCATGTGGAGGTCTCTCCACAAGCTCCCTTTGTTAACAATCTCTCCAGAGCCGTCCATGTGTAGGCCTCTCCACAAGTACCGTAGATAAACAATATCTCCAGAGTCGTCTACGTGTAGGCCTCCACATAAGCTCCAAATATAAACAAACTGCTTCTGTGCATATTTGCTCATATTACTTTATTTCTGTCAAAGCTGATCCCCCAATGCTGTCAAGCTCATTGGTTTGTATTCCCTAGCTTTTTCTCACTAGCGTTCACAAATAATGATACCAAATCAGCCACCCTCCAGTCTCTGCTCCCCACCCGTGGTTGATATGAATATTTCAGTGAGTCATAGTGCCATAGAGACGTACAATACGGAAACAGATCCTTCAGTCCAATTCGTCCATGCCGACCAGATATCCCAACCTAACCAAATCCAATTTGCCAGCACTTGGCCGAGCACTCTCTTCCCTAGCTTCCTCATAGTCCGACTTTTTTGAAGATCAGAGAATTGTTTTATGCTGGATTGTATGTAGTGAAGTTCACAAACAGCGTGGTCTCCCATCCGCTCCCAAAGTACATCATGGAGACAATGGTATATGAGAGGATCTAGACAAATCACTAATACTGGAGAATTCTTTCAGAAGAAGACACCTTCCAAAAGCAATGATCCAATGACCTGTATTTGACTCTATGTGACTTGGCCAGCCAGGACTCTCCCGTGGTATGTGAGAGCATGACTGTGCTTGGAGCATGTCCGATTCTATGAAGAAAGGCATCATCAACCCTGTCCACAAGTGGAAGTGGGGAGGAAAGCGGAATTATCCCACTGTGTCTCTGTCACTGACCCCTGGGGCATTAAGGCAAAAGTGAAGACTGCGGATGCTGGAAACCATAGTTTAGTTTAGAGTGTTGCTGGAAAAGCACAGCAGGTCAGGCAGCATCTGAGGAGCAGGAAAATCGACGTTTTGGAAAAAAACCCTTCATCAGGAGTGGATGCTGTCTGACTTGCTGTGCTTTTCCAGCAACACTCTAATCTAAACCCTGGGGACATTAGACTGGCCCCACTGTGTCTCTGTCACCGACCCCTGGTGACATTACACTGACCCCACTGTGTCTCTGTTACAGATTGAGGGGAGAGCAGACTGACCCCATTGTGTCTTTGTCACTGACACAGTCACTATTTCCCTCGTGGGTCACTCTCACACTATGGAGAGGCAACTGGTGGCGAGTTTCACTCGGGGCTGCCAAAGGGTTGCGAAGGCAAGACCTTTTGGTGACCTCATCTGTTGTGGCGAACACAGCTGCTGCTGTTAGCTGTGCATTACAAAGCATCCATCCAGCTAACTGAGAATCAGAGAATCTCTGCAGTTCGATAGAGATCCTTTGGCCTGTTGAGTCTGCACTGCCTCTCCAAGGATCTTTCCACCTAAAGCCACCTCCTACCCTGTCTCTGTAACCTGCATTTCCCATGGCAAACCCACTCCAGCCCGCACCTCCCTGGACACTAAGGTCAATAATTTGAAATGTGTTAATCCTTCTGTGTGTCCTAACAGTTACACTTGTCTTGTATTATAGTATTGAAGTTATTCATGTTGGTACTTCAGGGGGTGCCTTGTTTCAGGATGGGGAAAGGAGAATCGAGGACTCATTGGGAGTTTTCGCTAAAAAAAACTAGTTTCATTTATTCAGATAGTCGCTACGGGTTTCGCCAGCTTGGTCACCAGAGGGAGCAGCTGTGCCACCCCTCATAGCCCACTTCCTCCTTGTCAGCCCTTCCCTGGACGGGAACCTTCCTCTTCCAGTTGGTCACCACCCACCGGCCTTGTACCCGCACGAGACCTCTTCATTGCAAACTGCAGACATTTCAATGACCACCTCAATTCCTCCACTGTCTTCATCCATTTCAACCTCAACCCCTCCGAACGTGCAGCACTCCACTCTCTCTGCACCATCGCCCCCAAATCACCATCAAACCCGCTGACAAAGGCCGGGCAGTGGTAGTCTGGAGAATAGTCCTGTATATCTCAGGCTGAATGCCAACTCTCCGACACCACATCCTAACTCTCTGTTTCTCATGACTCATCAGGCCAAAATCACCCGCATTGTCTGTGCCATCATTGCCTCCAGTGATGTCCCCTCCACAGCCTCCAAAATCATAGTTCCCCAGTCCCATACTGCACGCTTCTACCTGCTCCCCAAGATCCACAAGTCCAACAACTCTTGCCGACCCATCGTCTCAGCATGCTCCTGGCCCACGAAACACATCTCAGCCTAACCTCGACTCCACATTCTCCCCTTTGGTTCAGGCTCTTCCCCTCTACATCATTGACACCAACCATACCACCATCTCCTCAGCAACTTCCAGTTCCCCGGCCCCCAGTGCTTTATCTTCATTATGGACGTGTAGTCCTTATGCACATCCATATCCCACAAGGATGGCCTCCAGGCCCTCCGCTTCTTCATCTCGAATGGACCGATCCAGTCCCCCTCCACCAATACCTTCCACCACCACGCCGAAACAGTTGTCAACATTATTAACATTTCCTTTACCTCCTCTCATTCCCTCCAAATCCAGGAGGTGCCAATTGGCAGTTGGAAGGGCTCCAGCTACACCCGCCTGGTTATATCGAACAGTACCTCCTCAACACCGACACAGGCACTGTGCACCAACTCTTCCACCATTCCATAAATGCTGCATCAGTGCAGTGCCCTGCACCCAGGCTGAACTGGATCAGTTCATCGACTTTGCCCACAACCTCGACCTCACCATCAAATTCAGTTGGTCCTTTTCGGACTCCTTCTCTCCCCTTTCTTACCTCACTATTTCCATCTCCGGTGACAGTCTCCAGACGGACATTTGCTACAAACCCACAGACTCCCATAACGAAACGCACTTCACTCCTCCCACTCAGTACACTGCAATAACTCCATCCCATTTCCTGGATTCCTCTGTCTTCGCCACAACAGCTCGGATGCGTGGACATTCCAATCACGAGCATCCCAAATGTTCAACTGTTTCTCACAACATGCTTTTCCTCCCTCTGTCATCCAGATAGCCCTCCGCCACACCCATTCTAATGCTCTAACCCCCAATGCAATAAAGACAAATTTCCTCCTTACCCTCACCTCTCATCCCACGCACATTATCCTCAAACACTTCCACTAACTCCACCTCGACGAAGAACATCTTCCCCTCCCAACCCCCTGTGCTTTCCGCAATTGCCGTTCTCTTCGACAATCCTTGGTTTGTGCCATTCTCCCCACTGACCACCCCCCGAACACAGAGTACCTTCCCCTGCAACCGGGAAAAGATGCAAAACCTGCCAGTACACCACCTCCAACACATCCATCCAGGGCCCAAGCAGTCCTTCAGGGTGAGTCAGAGGTTCACCTGCCTCTTTTCCAAAATAGTTTACTGCATCAGATGCTACAGATGTGGTCTTGTCTACATCGCGGAGACTGAACATAAACTTTAGGAAAGGCTCATTGAGCATCGGAGCCAAGTACGCAGGAGCCAACCGGACTTCCCAGACATCGCCAATTTCATTTCCCCTTCTCACCCCCTTTCCAACATCACCAAACTTGGCCTCCTCCATTGCCACAATGAAGCACAGTGCAAATTGGAGGAAAACACCTCGCATTCCGCCTGGGCAGCCAACAGTCCGGAGGCCTCAACAGTGAATTTTCACATTTCAAATAACATCATGCCCCAAACTGGACTTCCTTCCCAGCCCCTCCCCTCACTGCCACTGCTCCCTGCCACCAACCGGATCCATTGTTCCCATTAACCAGCCAAGTCATTCCCCCTACCTGTCTTCATTGTTCTCCACTTCACCACCCTGCCCCCGCCACTCCCTTTATCTGCAGCTCACCCGACACCCACCATCATTCCTGAAGAAGGGTTACACCAGAAGCGTTGACTTCTCCACCTCCTGATGCTGCCTCGTTGCTGTGTTCTTCGAGCCTCCTGTCTACTTTGCTATTTCAGAAGACAGTGAAGAGTCAACCATCATGCTGTGGGTCTGGAGCCAAATGTAGGAGACCAGGCGGGGATGGCAGATTTCCTTCACTGAAGACATTGTGAGCCAAAAGGATTATTCTGATAATCAGCACTAGAAAAAGAAAATGATGTGCAGGAGAATACTGAGATACAGGCCATTAGTCGAAATTGGATTAAGGTTCAAAGGAGGATGTGTCAGCAATTCTGGAAAATTTAAAAATATGTAAGTCCCCTGGGTCGGATGGTATTTATCAGAGGATTCTCTGGGAAGCCAGTGAGGTGATTGCCGAGCCTTTGGCTTGGATCTTTATGTCATCATTTTCTACGGGAATAGTGGCAGGAGACTGGAGGAAATGTTGTTCCCTTGTTCAAGAAGGGAAGGAGAGACAACCCTGGTAATTATAGACCAGTGAGCCTTGCTTCGGTTGTGGGTAAAGTGTTGGAAAATGTTATAAGAGATTGCATTTATAATCATCTAGACAGGAATAAGTGAATTAGAGATAGTCAGCACGGTTTAGTGAAGGGTGCATCATGCCTCACAAACACTATTGAGTTCTTTGAGAAAGTGACCGAACAGATGGATGTGGGTAAAGTGGTTGATGTTTGTATCTAGATTTCAGTAAAGCGTTTGGTAAGTTTCCCGACGGTAGGCTATTGCAGGAAAGTCGGAGGCAGGAGATTGAGGGTGATTTAATGGTTTGGATGAGAAATTACTAGCTGAAAGAAGACAGGATGGTGGTTCATGGGTCATGTTCAGTCTGGCGTTCAGTTAGTAGTGATGTACTGCAACGATCTGTTTTGGGTCCACGGCTGTTTGTCATTTTTAAAAATGACAGGGATGAGGGTGTAGAAGGATAGAAAGTAAATTTGTGGATGATACTAAAATCGGTAGAGCTGTGGAGAGTACCATAGGATGTTGTCGGTTACAGAGGGACATAGATAAGCTAC
>NW_025215103.1:50968-63759 GCF_004010195.1 Chiloscyllium plagiosum | reverse complement strand
GGTTGTTTGCATTAGCTAAATTAGTTCCCTTTTACAAATCTCTGTCAAGAACCTCTCTGTAGAGAACGTCCAATCCCAGCAACTTGCTGAAGTTATTTCCCACTCTTCAGAAAAACTACAACAGTAGTCCACAGAATGATGGAATGAGAGTCCATATATTCAACTTCCAATAAAGTATGTAATTCTTGTGGAGATCTTTTGTAGCTTCTGACTGTTGGTTTCCTGGACCAGGAAAAAAGGCAATGGTAAAGTGGAATGTGCCTGGCTTTGAGTTCCAATTCAAGAGGATCAGGCGATTTCTCCAATTAGAATGGGAGTCCAAGTCAACAGCATCCCGCCTCAATGATTCACCACAAGGGCCAGGAGGTTATAAAAACTGAAAGAAGATTTTAAGTGCATGGAATTCTTGGTACTACCACTGACACCAGCAAGAGTAACAATACTTTTAGTTCAACTAAAATCGATTCATCCATGATGCAGGGTCATCCAAAATTGTGCTTTTTGTTTTCATTACAGATTTACTGGAGCTTCAGGAACCTCATATATGTTCTTATAGCACAAAATGGCGGCAGCGGAGTAGCAGCGCAAAGTGCAGGCTCCTCAGCCCAGGAGCCTGTAACTCACCCCCTTCATTTGCTTTTACAATTTTTCTTTCTCTTTCTCTGTTTTTAATGTTTCCAATGAGCATAGTTAATATCAAAATTCATCTTAACTTCATTTAACAGCTTCAGCTGAGTACATTTCCTGATCCAGCGACGGGGTTGGCTTCTTGTGGTTCAGAGTAGTGGTCTTCACCAGTGTGGTGGTCTTGGCCCTGTGGAGCGGTCTGCTGATGTAGTGGTTTTATCCTGATGCGGAGGTCTCATCGGCGGTCTAGCTTAATCTTCGTCAAATACTTCCGGCCCAGTGTTCTCGTCCAGGTGTAGGTTGCATCTTGGTGACAGTTTTTTTCGGGGTCCTGGCATTTCAGTTTTGTCCCAGCGTGGCGTTCTTGTCACAGATTGATGATCTCATTCCAGCTGTGTGTATTGTGTCTTGATCGGCTTCCTCCAAGACCAGGAACCTTTAAGTGGACTTTGATGACCATTTGTCTTAAATTTATTTTTATTGTTACTTATTCATTTATTTATGACTTAGAACATAGAACAGTACAGGACCTTCGCCCTCCATGTTGTGCTGACTTTTTATCCTACTCACATACCCTACATTTTACTATCATCCATGTGCCTATCCAAGAGTCACTTAAATGTCCCTAATATATCTGACTCTACAACCACTGCTGGCAGTACATTCCACGTACCCACCACTCTCTATGTAAAGACCCTACCTCTGACATTTCCCCTAAATTTTCCTCCAATCACCTTAAATTATGCATCCTCATGATAGCCAGAGACTTTTCCCCAGGGCGGAAATGGCTATCTACTCTGTCTATGCCTGTCACCACCTTGTACACCTCTATCAAGTCACCTCTCATCCTTCTTCGCTTCAATGAGAAAGGCCTTAGCTCCCTCAACCTTTCTTCATAAGATGTGCCCTCCAGTCCAGGCAGCATCCTGGTAAATCTCCTCTGCACGCTCTCTAAAACTTGCACATCCTTCCTATAATGAGGCGACCAGAACTGAACACAATATTCCAAGTGTGGTCTAACCAGGACTTTATAGAGCTGCAGCATAACCTTGCAGCTCTTTAAGCTCAATCTCCCGCTAATGAAAGCCAACACACCATATGTCTTCTTAACAACCCTATCAATTCGAGTGGCAACTTTGACGGTTCTATGGATGAGGACCCCAAGATCCCTCTGTTCCTCCGCATTGCCAAGAATCCTGCCTTTAACCCTGTAATCGGCATTCAAATTCGATCTTCCAAAGTGAATCACTTCACACTTTTCCAGGTTAAACTCTATCTGTCACTTCTCAGCCCAGTTCTGCATCCTGTCAATGTCCTGTTGCAACCTACAACAGCCCTCCACACTATCCACAACTCTGCCAACCTTCGTGTCATCGGCAAACCTACTAACCCACCCTTCCACTTCCTCACTCCAGTTATTTATAAAAATCATAAAGAACAGATCCCTGCGGAACGCCACTGAACCCCAGGCTAAATACTTTCCATCTACTATCGCCCTCTGTCTTCTATGTGCCAGCCAATTCTGTATCCAATCAGTCATATTTCCCTGTATTCCATGCATCTTTACTTTCTGAATGAGCCTACTATGGGGAACCTTATCAAAAGCCTTGCTAAAATCAATGTACACCACATCCACTGCTCTACTTTCACCAAACGTTTTGTCATATCCTCAAAGAATTCAGTAAGGCTTGTGAGGCATGACCTGCCCTTACAAAGCCATACTGACTATCTCTCATCAAACTATAGTTTTTCAAAAAGTTATACATCCCATCTCAGAATCTCTGCAATAATTTGACCACCAGATCGAAGATTAACTGGGCTGTAATTCCCAGGGTTATCCCTATTCCCTTTCTTGAACAAGGGAATAACTTTTGCCACTGTCCAATCATCTAATATTACTCCAATGGACAGGGAGAACGCAAATATCATAGCCAAAGGTGCAGCAATCTCTTCCTTTGCTTCTCGTAGCAATCTTGGGTATATCCTGTCTGGGGAGAAAGTGAGGTCTGCAGATGCTGGAGATCAGAGATGGAAATGTGTTGCTGGAAAAGCGCAGCAGGTCAGGCAGCAAACAATTCTACTTTCCGCAGAACATTCTTTTCTTTTTCCACAAAATTGAAAGCACCATCCCACCCCGTCTCACCCCTCTATTCTCACTCCGCTCAAGCTAATTCTACCGACGGTACTGATTCAGGATCTTACAGAGACTGAAAAGTGAAAATATCAAGATAGACACCTCTGAATTTTGGATACCTCCACCTGAAAGTTAGTATCTTTCACGGTATGTAGGAGTGAGTAAGTCTGATTTTGGGAAGCAAAAAAAGTATCAATTCAGGATGTACCTTCAATGCAGCTTCTTGAGAAACAACCAGACACGGAATGGTTAACATCTGGGGAGGTGGAGGAAATGAGATATCAAGGCATTGGCACCGACACCAGACAGAAACTGAAAATACATGCATGGCAAACATTACGGGCAAGCCAGAGTCATAGAGATACACAACACAAAAACAGGTCCTTCGGTCCAACTCATCCGTGCCGACCAGATAGCCTAAATTAATCTCGTCTCATTTACTAGCACTTGGCCCATATCCCTCTGAACGCTTCCTATTCATATATCCATCCAGACGCCTTTTAAATGTTATAATTGGACCTACATCCACTACTTCCTCCGGCAGATCATGCCTTTCACTTGCCTCCCTCACCCCAAACATATTACCCTCCTGTTCCGGGCTTCTCCCATCCCTGGGAAATGACCTTGTCTATTTAACCTATCCATGCCTCGCATGACTCTATAAACGTCTGTAAGGTCACTCCTCAGCTTCTGGTATACCGGGGAAAACAGCTCAAGCAATGCACTGCGTGTACTTTTAGCTTCACACTCGCTGAACCTTCCTCCCGTGTAAAACGTTGTTTCCCTCCCCAACACTGTCCATGGGAACAGCCAAGAGTGCTGAGACTCTGGAGTTGGGGGAATGGCACGTAGAATTCCTACAATGTGGAAATACGCCAATCAGCCCAACAAGTCCACACAGACCATCCAAAGTGTAACCCATGCATACACTTTCCCCTATCCCATTACACTACACTTACTGCACACTATGGGCCCATTTAGTATGGTCACTTCTCCCGAAACTGCACATCGTTAGACTTTGGGAGGAAACCAGAGCAGCCGGAGGAAACCCACGCAGACACGGCAGGGAGAATGTACAAACTCCACACAGATAGTCGCCCCAAGGCTGGAATCGAACGAGGGTCCTTGGTGCTGTGAGGCAGCAGTGCTCACCACTGATCCATCGTGCAACTTACGTGTGCAAAAAGAGGTGGGGACTGGGAACTTTGTTAATTGTACCACACAGTGGATTGTTGAGTAAGGTTAAATCTCACGGGATCCAGGGAGAGCTAACCACCTGGGTATAAAATTTAGAAGCGCATTGTTGTAGATGCTGGAATCCTTCCTGAAAACAACAAATGCTGAAAATCACAGAGGGTCAGGCAGCGCTGTGCTACTCTATGACTGGATACTGTGGATGAGGAGATGATGTTTCCACGAGGAGAAGGTTTCAGGATGCCAAATCATTGAGGGCATTTAAGACAGAGATAGGTTCTTGATTAGGAAGGGGTCAAGGGTTATGAGGAGAAGGCAGCATAATGGGATGGAGAAACATATCACCCATGATCGACTGGTGGAGCAGACTCGATGCGCCAAATGGCCTCATCCTGCTCCTGTGTATTATGATCTTAAAGCGGAGCAGTAGTTTTAAGAGGTTCTCACAAACTATTTCAGAATCCTGAAGAGGAGTTGTTGGACTGGAAACCTTAACTCTGCTTTCTCTCCACAGATGCTTCCAGTCCTGCTGAGTTTTTCCAGTGTTGTCAGTTTTTGTTTCAGATTTCCAGTATCCACAGTTCTTTGTCTTATTTATCACAGTCATTTCTTGCCTTTCCCAAGTGTCTGGAACTTCATCTCCCTGATCTACAAACTGTTCACTTACCCTAGAAATGACCACTACCTCCTTATCAGAGTTGACCCCTTTGTTGCAAAATGATTGTTCAATTCTGTGACCAAAATAATTGCATTCGTAATTACTTACACCAGGGACTCTCAATATCACAGGCAAGAACACAGCCAGATTATTTCAGACAGTACATTTATGAGATTTGATACAATTCCCTATTCCCTACTTTACCAGCGTGCTGCTGGGAATGGAGGGTTTGAGTTAAGAAGAAGCTGGGACATTTTTCCAACGGAGCCTAGCAAGTTGACAGATAACTTTATAGAGTTTTTTTTTAATCAGGAGGGGTATAGATAAGGTGTCATTTCCAGGAGGGTCAGAATATTTTATTGCTCCAGAAGGTGTAAAATGGGGTCAAAGATTCAGCAGAAATCGAGCAGAGATGAGAACAGACAGCATTTAACTCTGTTGGAACAGGGAGACCAGAGGACAGAGAAATTAGGACCTGAAATCCGAGCTGACACCAGACTACCATGTCATCAGTGCTTTGATGAGCAGTGCCCACCCTCTACCTTTACTGAGCCTCTCACTCGACTTGAATGCCACGTATCCCCTCGATTTTCCGGATCCAATCCTTGTCATTCTGAAGCCATATCTGTGTAAGGAGTCTTAGATCATAATTATTCTCTTCAACGTGTGCAGTCAATTAATTCGCTTTTGTTACAATGCAGCACACATTCACATACTGAGCTTTTAGTTTTATTTTTGGTGATGATTAGAATCCCGTTTTGATTGCTACTACAGTTATTCTCCTTGTCCCTTTCTATCATTGTCTGATATTTGGTTTCCATTTCACTACATTTCTCACTGGCCTTGATTTGGACAGGCTATGCAAAATTGCCCAGTGTGCAGGGATGTGCGGGTTAGGTAGGTTAGTCATGGGAAACGCAGGGTTATAGTTTCAAAGTAATAGAAGGAGTAGGCCATTTGGCCCATCGGCCCTGCTCTGCCATTCATTAAAATAATGGCTGATCTATCAATCATCTCAGCTCCTCCTAGTTGCTTTATCCCAACTACCCTTAATTCCCCTACCACGCAAAAACCCATCCAACAGTGTCTTAATGAAGCTGCCTCTACTGCGTCCTTGAGCACAGAATTCCATTAATTTACCATTAACCACATAGGTCCAGCGCTGATTTGCCTCATCAAAATGCAACAGCTCATATTTGTCTAAATTAAACTCCAATCCACTACTCCTTAGCCCATCGGCTCATCTGATCAATTATAATTTATATTAAACTTTCTTTCCCATCTTATTCCCTAAAAGCTGAAAATCTCCATCCCACACACTCACTCTCCATTCTCACTTTGTTGAACCTAATCCCGGCTGTCCTCAACCTGAAGGGTTTGGTTCATGCTGATTAACAGACCCACAGTCAAGGGGGATCTAACTGAAACGTACAGTATATTGAACGGCCTGGACAGCGTGGACATTGGGAAGATGATTTCATTGGGAGGAGAGACTAATACCCATGGGCATAGCCTCAGCATAAAGGGAGAATGGAGATTAAGAGAAATTTCTTTAGCCAGAGAGTGGTGAATCTATGGAATTAATTGTCACAGAAAGCTGTGGAGGCCAGGTCACTGAGTATGTTTCACACTGAGATAGAGTATCAAGGGTTGAGAGTTGCAAGGAAGAAAATGGGAGAAACGTAGCAGCCAGGATGAATTGGGAGCAGGAGTAGACCACTTGATCTTTCCAGCCTGCACCAGCATTGAATACTTCATAACTAGATATGGATAGACCTACATCTAGGGCGGATATGCTGGAACTTTTCTCACTGGAACATAGGAGATTGAGAGGATTATAAAATCATGAGGGATACAGATGAGGGGAACAACCGGTGTCCTCTCCCTCAGCTGGGGGTTTCAGGATCTGGGAGCAAATATTTTGAGGTGAGTAGAGAAAGATTTTATAAAGACAGGACAAGGATTGTTTTTTAAGAGAGTGGTCTGAATGCAGAATGAATGTCCAGAGGAAGTCATGGAGTCATAGAGATGTACAGCACAGAAACAGACTGTTTGGTCAAACTTGTCCAAGCCGACCAACTATCCCAACCCAATCTAGTCCCACCTGACAGCACACGGCCCCATATTCCTCCAAACCCTTCCTATTCATATACCTAACCAAATGCCTTTTAAATGTTGCAATCGTTCTAAACTTCATCACTTCCTCTGGCAGTTTATTCAATAAACGTACCATCCTCTGCGTGAAAAAGTTGACCCTTAGATCTCTTTTATATCTTTCCCCTCTAACGCTAAACCCATGCCCTCTCGTTCTGGACTCCCCACCCCAGGGAAAAGACTTTGTCTATGTATCCCATCCATACCCCGCATGATTTTATACATGTACAGATACAACGTTTTAAAGACATTTGGATAAGTACATGAATATGAAAGGTTCGAAGGTTTATGGGCCAAACACTGGTGGGTGGGACGAGTTTAGTTTGAGAACATACTCAGCATGGACTAGTTGGATGAAGGGTCTGTTCAGTGCTGTCAGACTCTGTGACTGACCTGTACTCGTCTTAAAACCATTTTCTTACCTCCCCCCATAACCATCCACTTCTTTGTTGTTCAAAACTCAATGACCCCACTTCTGAACTGAATTCCTCTTCGTAATATACACTTGCCTTGCTCATTGCCTGCTGCATCTGCCCGACAACTGGCATTGACTGGTGTGGAGGGACTCTGCTACCCCTTTGTATATCCATACATCATTCCTGATAAAGGGCTAGTGCCCGAAACGTTCACTGTCCTGCTCCTCAGATGCTGCCTGACCTGTTGTGCTTTTCCTGTGCCACATTTTCCGACTTTCACCTCTTGTCCTCACTTTCTCCACTTTCCAATATCTCACCATTTAAACAATGCGCTTCTTTTTATTAAACAGCAAAGTCTATAACTTCACATTGCGGCACTGCACTTGCCATGTGTTTGCCAATTGAGACACAGACCTGGACCAACTTCGGGAAGAGGCAAAACACTGAGTTTTGAACAAAAACCGCAGCACACTCAAAACGTCGGCTCTGTTTACCTTTCCACAGATGCTGCTCGACCCGTTGGCTTTCTGCAGTATTCGCTGTGTCTGTTCTACACAAGTGCTGCTTTCCATTAAAGAACTTCAATCCCTGTCCTTTGATAACTGACCCAAGTCAGTGTCAATGGGTTCTTCTTATCATTAACCTGCCCATTCCCACCACGTCCTCTCCCATCATTGACAAAAGCCTCTGGAAATCTCCAGTTAACCTTCTTTGCTCCAAAAGAGAACATTCCCAAAATTGCTGCAAAATTGGGAATGTCTCCACAAAATGGAAATTGCTCATCCCTGGACATGATGCAAATGTTACAATGTGGAAGAGGTTTTGTCAAAATATTGTCAGTTAGCAGGTGGAATAATGTTCAGGAAGTAAAACAGAAATCCCAGTCTCCAGCGTTGTGAATCTTTAGAAACTCTTTGGGAAGTGGAATTAGAGGAGAATGAAGGATGAACTGTTCGACTGAGCAGAGACAGTCCAGACACCGTCCTCATGTTTAAGAGACCGGAGATTGACTCTGATATTCTCGGGACATGAACTGACCCGAGACATTGAAAGAATACTCTGCACATCAGGAATTCAAACCCCTTCTCGGTTCGGAGCCAATAAGAAAATTCGGGAAGAGGCAAAACACTGAATGGCTTGGAGGGCGATGGCCCCGGTGCAGGAGAGTTCGTCCCTCGTGACATGGATGGGCCCGCAGATAGTGGGATCAGACTGACCCCATGTCTCTGCAATGATTGTCCAAGGCTTTATTATGGAAAAGTAAAACTGATAGAAGACAATGGTAATTCTGGGCGGGGCAGGTTGAATTATGAATTGAATAGTAGCTTCCTCAACGAGACTGTGCCAGGCATCCCCGGACTTGTCTCTGTGGGGCAACTGGTCAGCGCCTTCGGCTGTTAAGCGAAAGGTTGGTGGTTCGATACCACCCAGGGACGGGACGTTTGTTGTTCTCGCTCCTACCGCTTTCTTGGCTGACAAGATGCGCGTTTTTAATGGTGTCAGGAAAATGTTTCCCAAACGGAAATCTTTTCCACTGAGGAAGCACAAAGGGGTTTCTGAATTGATTGAATTTCTAACGAAAAGGACTGCGGATGCTTAGAGTCCGAGACAGAAAGCGAAAGTGCTGGAGCAACTCAGTAGGTTTGGCTGTACCTGGATGAGGAAAAAAAAGTGTTCTGAAATGTTGTCTCTGATTCTCTTTCTACAGATGCTGCCTGACCTGCTGAGTTGCTCCTGCAATTTCTAGTTTTGTTTTTAACTGAACGTCCATTTCAGCTTTCGGGATGAAACACCCAGACTCGCCATTTGCAGATATTTAACCCTTTCGAAACCTGTGAAGTGATTGGATTCAAACAAACTCTGCATTGATTTACTCTTTCTCAGCTCCACAGGCAGAGAGACCTGGGAAATGAAGCTGTCAGTGTGGTTCTGTATTGGTGGGCCGAGTGGTGAATGCGATGGATATGAAATCCATTGCGGTTTCCCCACGCAGGTGTGAACCCTGCCGACTACAGTTGAGAACTGTCGTCAAAAAGAAAGGGAGATTGCTCCGCGTTTTTTTTAAAGATGCAAATCAGTGGAGGGGTTGAAAGATTTCAATCACATTGGGACTGGTCGGGAATCTGCAACCCACTGTCTGTCAGGGTGGAACAAGCAGAAACCCACAGAGCTGCTTTTGAGGCGATGAGCCAAGTGTTTGGAAATGAGACGAGAACAGTGAGGGGCTTGAAATCGTGATCGAAATGAAGCAGGCACCTGAGGACAAAGGTGTTTTGTTTGCCAGTGAAAGATACTGCTTCACAAAGTTGGGACTATGGAAGGGAAGCAGTGACGATGATTATCTTTGGCTGTTCACCTTGTGAATGTTCCCATTGCTGCGCATGTCCGTATTAACGTCAGAACTCTGCATCATGGCGGCGTCAGGTACGCACAGTGCCAGGGGCGCAATGAATGACGCATCTGACTCCACCTACCTGTTTGAAATGCAGCTCACAGCTTCTTCACACACCCCAATTAATCTTTCTCATTGTCCTGAAGCCGGCATACGGTTTGAATTCCAGATCTGCGGGAATGAGAATCTTTTCACTGTCTCGCGTCAGTAAGTGTCCCTGAGAACATCAGAGTCACGTCACAGCGCTGTCAGAGGAGGGGAAGCTGAAAGAGCCCCTCACGCTGCTCACGGGCACATTTCACTTTCCCCAACTCACCGCCCCAACCACTGCGGCTTCTGGGAGTGGAAAGGGAAGAAACGCCAAAACCCAGTCTCAGCTTTGTAAATCTTCAGGAAATAAGAGAACTGTTCATCCCTTCGGGTCTTCCATTCTGACCTGACAGCGTTGATTTAAATGGCTGTCCAGTCAGTGCCGATTCGTTTTGGCTGAAAAAATCTTCCTTATCTCATCCCAGCATTTCTTGCCACAGAGAACTGTGCGGCAGAGTTCATGTATATATTTCCTTGTATGGTATTTTGTAAATAACATTCGTTTGCGGGTTGTTTGTATAGGGTATTTAAGGTTCACTAGCCGTTGTTTAATGCTGAGAGGGTTGAGTTCTCTGGAAATCATTTCACAGATGTCATTAATGTAAAGTAATGTGGCTAGGGTTCTGCAGACGTTGTGTCTGCTAGTGTCAGTTTGTTGATGTGAAATCGTCACACTGGGTTTATTGGGTCGGCAAAAGTGAGGACTGCAGATGCTGGAAACCAGAGTTAGATCAGAGTGGTGCTGGAAAAGCACAGCAGGTCAGTCAGCTTCCGAGGATCAGGAAAATGACGTTTCGGACAAAAGCCCTTCAGCAGGAATAGAGGCAGGACGCTTCCATGGGTGGCGAGATAAATTGGGGGTGGGGGTGTGCTGGGCCGAATTCATCAGGAATAGAGGCAGGACGCTTCCAGGGATGGCGAGATAAATTGGGGGGTGCTGGGCCGAAGGTAGCAAAGAGTACAATAGATGAATGGGGGTGGGGATGGAGGTGACAGGTCAGAGAGGAGGTGGAGCGAACAGTTGAGAAGGGAGATTGGCAGGTAGGACATGTCATGAGGACAGCGCTGAGCTGGAAGGTTCGAACTGAGGTAAGGTGGGGGAGGGGAAATGAAGAAACTGGTGAAGTCCACATTGATGTCCTGGGGTTGAATTTATCCGAGGCGAAAGATGGGGCATTCTTCCTTCAGGCATCGGGTGGGGAGTGAGCGGCGATGGAGGAGGCCCAGGACCTGCATGTCCTCGGCAGAGTGGGAGGGGGAGTTGAAATGTTGGGCCAGAGGGTGATGGGGTTGATTGGTGCGGGTGTCCTGGAGATGTTCCCTCAAGCGCTGTGATTTGACTCTGTGAGGAGTCTCCAGTCTCCCCAATGTAGACGAGACCGCATCGGGAGCAATGGATACAAGCAATGATATGGGTGGAAGCCTTCTCACGATCGTGGCCCGGGTTCGATTTCCGGGCGGGTAAGTAATTTACAATAGGCCTGTGAACCGGCATTGCTGTCTCCCTGGTGGTCTTGTGGTTAGGATTTGCCGCTTTCGCGGCTGGGGCCCGGGTTCGGTTCTCCGTCAGGCAAATATCTCTCAGTGGTTTTTCTGCCTACCCATTCTCCTTAAATGCACAGTACAGTTACTTATTGGTCTTCATCGTTACTGGCTACTGCAGTGTGTCGTGCCTCGTTGAAATCGTGTCCTGATGCAAGCTTGTTTGTATGTGTCGGGATCATTGCTTCTGTAGCTAAGTACTTGGTTCGTGTGTGTTGTTTTCCTGTAGACGCTGTTTTGAACTTACCATTGACTGTTCGCCCTACTGTGACATCTAGAAATGGCACTTTGTTGTTGTTCTCCTCGTTTGTGAATTTTATGCCAGTAAGAATATTGTTGATGGTGTTGTAGGTTTCCTCTAATTTGCTTCATATTTTGATGACAAAAGTGTCATCACTGTGGCGGACACAAAGTTTGTGTTGGATCGTTGGAAGGGCTGTTGGTTTGAGCCTCTGCATTATTGCTTCTGCTGGGAATCCTGATACTGGTGGTTTCATGGGTGTTTCGTTGATTTATTTGTAGGGCTTGTTACTGAATATGAAGTGGGTGGTTAAGGCACAGTTCCACGAGCTGGATAGTGCTATATTTGCTGATGAAGTTGGTGCTGTGTTTGTGTCTTTGGTTCTTCGAGTAGTGTCTCCAGTTTTCTTTGACCACGTTGATGTTAATGAATGTGAACAGAGCTGTTATGTCAAAGGACATCATTATTCCATCCTCTTCTATCTTAGTGTCTTTGGTGTTCAGGAATTCTTGGATGGAGTAAATGGAGTGGCGTGAATCTTCGACTTGGTGTTTTAGTCTTCAGTGGAGGCCTTTGACTAGTCTGTATATTGGTGTTCCAAGTAGTGAGACGATGGCCTGAGGGGGGCTCCTGGTTTGAAGAGGAGGAGAACAACAACAAAGTGCCATTCTTAGATGTCACAGTAGAGCGAACAGTCAATGGCGAACTTCAAACTAGCGTCTACAGAAAAACAACACACGCAAACCAAGTGCTTAACCACAGAAGCAATCATCACAACACCCACAAAGGAAGCTGCATCAGGACATTATTTCAATGAGCCACTACACACGGCATATAGAGGATTATAAAATCATGAGGGATACGGATGAGGTGAACAGCAGGTGTCCTTTCCCTCAGCTGGGGGTTTCAGGATCAGGGAGCAAATATTTTGAGGTGAGTAGGGAAAGATTTTATAAAGACAGGACAAGGATCGTTTTTTAAGAGAGTGGTCTGAGTGCAGAATGAATGTCCAGAAGAAGTCATACAGTCATAGAGATGTACAGCACAGAAACAGACTGTTTAGTCCAACTTGTCCATGCCGACCAACTATCCCAAAACAATCTAGTCCCACCTGACAGCGCACGACCCCATATCCCTCCAAACCCTTCCTATTCATACACCTAACCAAATGCCTTTTAAATGTTGCAATCGTACTAGACTTCACCACTTCCTCTGGCAGTTCAGTCAATAAACGTACAATCCTCTGCGTGAAAACGTTGCCCCTTAGATCTCTTTTGTATCTTTCCCCTCTAACGCTAAACCCATGCCCTCTCGTTCTGGACTCCCCCACCCCTGGGAAAAGA
>NW_025215103.1:43817-50086 GCF_004010195.1 Chiloscyllium plagiosum | reverse complement strand
AAGGGCTTGTGTCCGAAACGTTCACTGTCCTGCTCCTCAGATGCTGCCTGACCTGTTCTGCTTTTCCAGTGCCACATTTTTCGACTTTCACCTCTAGTCCTCACTTTCTCCACATTCCAATATATCACCATTTAAACAATGCACTGCTTTTTTTTAAACAGCCAAGGCTATAACAACACATTGCGGCACTGCACTTGCCATGTGTTTGCCAATTGAGATACAGACCTGGACCAACTTCGGGAAGAGGCAAAACACTGAGTTCTGAACAAAAACGGTAGCACACTCAAAACGTCGGCTCTGTTTACCTTTCCACGGATGCAGCTCGACCCGTTGGCTTTCTGCAGTATTCGCCGTGTTTGAACTGATAGAAGACAATGGTAATTCTGGGCGGGAAGGTTAAATTGTTAATTGAATAGTAGCTTCCTCAACGAGACTGTGCGGGTGCTGGGCGGGCCTGTCTCTGTGGCGCAATTGGTCAGCGCGTTCGGCTGTTAACCGGAAGGTTGGTGGTTCGAGACCACCCGGAGACGGGGCGTTTGCTGTTCATGCTCCTACTGCTTTCTTGGCTGCAAAGATGCGCGTTTTTAATGGTGTCAGGAAAATGTTTCCCAAACGGAAATCTTTTCCACTGAGGAAGCACAAAGGGGTTTCTGAATTGATTGAATTTCTAACGTAAAGGAATGCGGATGCTGACAGTCCGAGACAGAAAGCGAAACTGCTGGAGCAACTCAGTAGTTTTGGATGTTCCTGGATGAGGTAAAAAAAGTTCTGGAATGTCTCTGATTCTCTTTCTACAGATGCTGCCTGACCTGCTGAGTTGCTCCTGCAATTTCTGGTTTTGCTTTTAACTGAACGTCCATTTCATCTTTCGGGATGAAGCACCCAGAATCGCCATTTGCAGATATTTAACCCTTTCGAAAACTGTGAAGTGATTGGATTCAAACAAACTCTGCAATGATTTACTCTTTCTCAGCTCCACGGGCAGAGAGACCTGCGAAATGAAGCTGTCAGTGTGGTTCTGTATTGGTGGGCAGAGTGGTGAATGCGATGGACATGAAATCCATTGCGGTTTCCCCACGCAGGTGTGAACCCTGCCGACTACAGTTGAGAACTGTCGTCAGAAAGAAAGGGAGATTGTTTCACGGATTTTTAAAGATGCAAATCAGTGGAGGGGTTTAAATATTTCAATCACATTGGGACTGGTCGGGAATCTGCAACCCACTGCCTGTCAGGGTGGAACAAGCAGATAACCGCAGAGCTGCTTTTGAGGATATGAGCCAAGTGTTTGGAAATGAGACTAGAACAGTGAGGGGCGTGAAGTCGTGGTCAAAATGAAGCAGGCACCTGAGGACAAAAGTGTTTTATTTGCCAGTGAAAGATATTGTTTCACAAAGTTGAGTCGATGGAAGGGAAGCAGTGACGGTGATTATCTTTGGCTGTTTACCTCTACCTCAAAAATTCGGCAGAATTTTAAAGTCACAATGAAAAGAACTAAAAGTGACATTAGGAAGAACGTTTTCGTGCAGGGAGTGGTTAGGGTCAGTAAGTCCCTGTCTGACACTGACAAAGAGGAAGATTCAATGGACACAAAAGGGAATTCGGTGGTCACGTTCAGATGTGCGGATTTACGCTGAGAAGGCGAGAGAATGTAACGAATAGAGACACACGTTTACTTAAGTGTAGAACCAGCAGAGCGAAGGTGGGCCACATGGCCTCCATCTGCGCTGTGACACATGTTGTGATTCAGTGTGAAATCACAGTTCGACCAACAGAATGTGGGAATTTAGAAATAAGTTTATATTTACACAGCCTCCATACGTCTGCGAAACAGCATATTACACGACAGCAGTGGAGGTCTTTGAAATCAGGCTCGAACGTGCCTGCCACGTGCCAGACGAAAACCTGAAGTGTTCTGTGGAAGGGCCACCGGGCGTGGCAGCAGAGTGGCGCAGTGGGAGCGTGCTGGACCCATAACCGATGGATCGAAACCGTCGTCTGCCTGTTGTTCAATGTCACCTCGAGCTGCTTTCCTTAAGATCGGTGCTCTCTTCTGCAAGCTGCCTGCCTTTGCGTCTACTTACCAAGTGTCCAAATGTCGCATATCGATGCACTCGCCAAATCCACTCAACTCATGTGGCAAGATTTTAGAGGTCTCAGTGGTAGTCTGTACTTCGTCTGTTTCCTCTGAACTGAATCGCAAACCCAGTTCTCTGCGATGCCAATCAGCTGGTAAAGTTGAAACACATGCCTTGCGGTTTCGTCCATTCCTTGCAGTAATTCGCCACCCTGGTTCAGACGAGAATGACAAGCACGTCAGAAACCGCATCACGACTCAGACATTGTCCCCTCCTATTATTACGTATACCACCGATTGTGAATAACCTCAGAGAGAGAGACAAGTGACAGACAGTCGCCGTGGACTCGATGGGCTGAACGGCTTCTGTCTGCGCGAGAATGATGCTACGTGTTTATGGCGTCCCACTGCCTGTCTCTGGGACAGAGAGGCTGAGGGAGCAAAACTGGTTCATTTTTAACCGTCCCTTCTGTGTTGGACAGCCTGCAGTCCCTCAGCTCAGAGCCGTGGGGATGACTCTCAGTGAGTGAAGGTTTCACTCGGATTCTCTTCATCTGGGACACTTTGGGGCTCAGATGTTAACTGCTGCGCAGTCGCAGCAAAGAAAGCGATGCCCACTTTGCAATAGACTTTCCGTAAGATCGCTGCGTGAAGACGATTTCTGAACACCAAGAAGGCTGCACAGCAATGTGAATTTACCTGGGCGAAGAGTTCTCGGTGTGCATTTCTTTCTGTCCTGCCAGTACAGCATCTTTCTATCTCTCCGATAACAGACCCTTGGAGAAAGTTCACAATCAAAGTTGTTCATGTTCCCCGCATTAATGTAACTGACACCTCTCACCCCAAGGGTTTCAGAGAGAGAGAGAGAGTGAGAGAGCCGAAGAGCGAATGGACTCTACCCGCCGCCCACCGTACACCCCGTCCCATCCCCCAGAACAACGTGCAAGTAGAAATAAAAATGGTTTCATTATCCACCAGTGGAGATAGTCCAGTTCCTGGGGATCAGACAAAGTGGGCATTCTGCCCCGGGGGCAGAATGACAAGCAGATGTTCTGGAAACGCTTTACTGATTGCAATTCTTGCAGCAATGTGGAATGTACTTCACACTGAGCAAGTTTCAGCTGGTTCAGTCAGCTGGTTCAGAGTCTCCGATGTACATTGCTGTGTTTGCCGCCAGCTCAGAGAGAGAACAATAAGTTCCACTCTTCCTTCACTCGCAACACCCCACACCCACCTCCCATAGTGCCAAGCACTTTCCCCTGCAACCGCCGAATGTGTAACACCTGCTCATTTACCTGCTCCCTCCTGAATATCCAAGGGCTCAAACATACCTGCCAGGTGAAGCAACACTTTTGCCACAACCTAGTCCACTGCATTCGCTGCTCACAGTGTCGTTTCCCCAATGGAACATGAAGCATAAACTGGGTGACTGCTTCGCAGAACATCCCGATTCTGCCCGCAGAAATAAAGGCCCTGACCTTGCGGTTGCCTGCCACTTTAACACATCACCCTGTTCCCTGGCCAACATCTCTGTCTCAGGCTTGCAGCAGTGTTCTAGCTCCAGATGAAAGAACAACACCTCATTTTCCACTTGGAGACCTTACAGCCCTCCGGTCTTCAATATCGAGTTCCATAACTTTAGGGCCTGAACTCCCCCATGTCCTTGACCCCTACCACACAAACGACTCCTTGTTATCACCTCGTCTGCTATGACACACTACGTATTGTTAGCCGCTAACAGTCTCCATTAACAGTTATTCGCCCTCTCACGCGGATCGTCATTCACTCCCACGTCCTTCCTATTGTTCTCTCTCTGAGCTGGCGGCAAACACAGCAATGTACATCGGAGACTCTGAACCAGCTGAAACTTGCTCAGTGTGAAGTACATTCCACATTGCACCAAGAATTGCAAGCAGCAAAGCGTTTCCAGAACATCTGCTTGTCATTCTGTCCCAGGGGCGCTGATATTTGTCTCATCCCCAGGAACTAGACTACCTCCACTGGTGGATAATTAAAAAAATTTATTTCTACTTGGACGTTGTTCTGGGGGGTGGGACGGGGTGTAGGGTGGGGTGCGGGTAGAGTCCATTCGCTCTTCTGCTCTCTCTCTCTCTCTCTCTCTCTGAAACCCTTGGGGTGAGAGGTGTCAGTTACATTAATGCGGGGAACATGAACAACTTTGATTGTGAACTTTCTCCAAGGGTCTGTTATCGGAGAGATAGAAAGATGCTGTGCTGGCAGGACAGAAAGAAATGGACACCGAGAACTCTTCGCCCAGGTAAATTCACATTGTTGTGCAGCCTTCTTGGTGTTCAGAAATCGTCTTCACCCAGCAATCTTACGGAAAGTCTATTGCAAAGTGGGCATCGCTTTCTTTGCTGCGACCGCGCAGCAGTTAACATCTGAGCCCCAAGTGTCCCAGATGAAGAGAATCCGAGTGAAACCTTCACTCACTGAGAGTCATCCCCACGGCCCTGAGCTGAGGGACTGCAGGCAGTCCAACACGGAAGGGACGGTTAAAAATGAACCAGTTTTGCCCCCTCAGCCTCTCTGTCCCAGAGACAGGCAGTGGGACGGCACAAACACGTAGCATCATTCTCGCGCAGACAGAAGCCGTTCAGCCCATCGAGTCCACGACGACTGTCTGTCACTTGACTCTCTCTCTCTGAGGTTATTTACAATCGGTGGTATCCGTCCTAATAGGAGGGGACGATGTCTGAGTCGTGATGCGGTTTCTGACATGCTTGTCATGCTCGTCTGAACCAGGGTGGCGAATCGAGCTATGGGCCTCTGGGTTGTGGGGCCCGCACGCTTTCGTTGCGTCACTCTGTGTTTAGTATGCCGTGCGTTTTCTCAGAACCCTTCAGCTTTTCGACAGTCATCTGGCATGCACGTTCCAGCCTCATATCAAAGATCTCCACTGCTGTTATGTAATATACTGCTGCGCAGAGGTGTGGAGGCTGTGTTAATATGAACATTCTGTTGGTCGAACATGTCCACCGAATTCAATTTTGTGTCCATTGAATCTGCCTCTTTATTACTGTCAGACAGGGATTTACTGACCCTAACCATTCCTTGTACGAAAACGTTCTTCCGAATGTCACTTTTACTTCTTTTCCTCATGAATTTAAAACGCTGCCGAATCGTTCTCGATACTTTCAGGCGTGGGAACACTTTCACGACATTGTTTCCAATCTCTAGTCCCCTCATGACTTGGAAAACTTGCCACGCCGGATTTCAAACTTCTGTTCTCCGAGGAGAGCTGTCCCAATGTTTCAAACTACCTTCATCGCTGACCTTCCTCAAACACGGGATCACTCACATCAACCTGTTCAACGCTATCTCCAATCATTTCACTTCCCCGCTACCTGCCCCATTCGTACTCCAGGGAACCCAGCCTCGTTTAACGAAGGTGCCTTTTGAGAAGTTTAATCGGGCATTTTTGCACAAGTCAAGAAAGCCGGGATCTCTCGCAAGTCTGCCCGTTAGAAGACCCAATGCGAGAATCATACCCCTAGACCAACGAGCCACTGGCTCCAGCACCTCCTGAACCAGCTGAGACTTGCTCAGTGTGAAATACATTCGCCATTGTTCTCAGAATTGCAAGCAGCAAAAGAGTTTCCAGAACAGTGCTTCTCATTCTGTCTCCCTGCTCATTTTGTTCATTTTCAAATTAACAAAACCAGCAGGTCTAGTCCATCTGTGGAGAAAAAGGAGAGATAATGTTTTGAGCCCAACGATCCGTCTTCGGAACTGATGGAATCAGTGGGCGGGTAAAGACCGTGGAAGAAGGTGGACAGGTTCTAAAATGATTGAACTCGGCGTTGGGTCCTGAAGGTAGCACGGTCTCTCAGGAGAAAATGAGGTTCCGCTCTTCCAGCTTGCGCTGTGCCTTGTGGCAGCACTGCAGCAAATCAGAGACTGAAATGTTGTCATGGGAACACAGTGGGAAGTTGAAGTGACAGGAAACTGGAAGCTAACGGTCTATGGGAGAAAGGACACAGAACGGGGGATGTGCTACAAAAGTGTACAGAAAAGCCACACCCCCAGACCAGACCCTGAACTACAACCATCAAAACACAGACAAGAGAAGCTGCATGAGGACGCTGTTCCAAAGGGTGACGACACACTGCAGCACTGCCGACCTGTGAAAGGAAGAAGAACACGTCTACAGAGGCTTCACCAGGAACGGATA
>NW_025215103.1:34595-43724 GCF_004010195.1 Chiloscyllium plagiosum | reverse complement strand
GAACAAAAGACCCAAGGACATCATGTGGAAAACAAATATAGTTTACAAGCTTCCATGCAAAGGCTGCACGAAAAGTCGACAGTACAGGACAAACAGGCAGACAACTAGCAATCTGTAACCATGAACAACATCTACCCATTAAACACTATCTCTGGTACCCACACAAACACAGATGACAAGGACGATAAAATCGACTGGGACAGCACAACGGTCATAGTACATCTAAACAGACGTCAGCCAGAGAAATTCAACAAACACGGCACTCATCCACGGACTCCACCAATAAACACATTGACATACGCCAACCAGAACGGTCAAACAAAAGCAGCAGAAACAGAACCAAATACATTCCAGAAGACACAGTACAGCAGCGCTTCACAGGTGGCTCCAACGCACTGAAGATGTCAACTAGACAGAGGATGTAACGCCTGCAAATCAACTTCCCAGCTCGGTGAGCTCTGACAATCGGCAGCCGAGCTACAGAGCTTTCCGCAAATCTTGAACGGAAGTGTAATTCCTGTCGAAATTTGAGAGCATCCTGTTTATGTCACTCAGTTCCTGCAAGCAAAACCTTTGTTGTGATTCTGTTCGCCGAGCTGGGAATTTGTGTTGCAGACGTTTAGTCCCCTGTCTAGGTGACATCCTCAGTGCTTGGGAGCCTCCTGTGAAGCGCTTCTGTGATGTTTCCTCCGGCATTTATAGTGGTTTGTACCTGCCGCTTCCGGTTGTCAGTTCCAGCTGTCCGCTGCAGTGGCCGGTATATTGGGTCCAGGTCGATGTGCTTGTTGATAGAATCTGTGGATGAGTCCCATGCCTCTACGAATTCCATGGCTGTTCTCTGTTTTGGCTTGTCCTATAATAGTAGTGTTGTCCCAGTCAAACTCTTATTGCTTGTCATCTGAGAGAGATCCTGGGTTCAAATCGCCGTTTCGGACGTGAATGACAAGACAGTCCGCATGTCAGAAACCGCATCCCGGGGACAGAATGACAAGCAGATGTTCTGGAAACTCTTTGTTGCTTGCAATTCTTGGAGCAAAGTGGAATGTATTTCACACTGAGCAAGTTTCAGCTGGCTCAGAGTCTCCAGTGTACATTGCTCACTTTCCCGCCAGCTCAGAGAGAAAACAATAGGAGGAACAAAGGAGTGAATAACGATCCGTGTTGGAGGGTGAATAACTGTTAATGGAGACCGTTAGTGGCTAACAATAAGTAGTGTGTCGTAGCAGACTATGTGATAACAAGGGCTCCTATGTATGTGGTAGGGGTCAACGACATGGGGGATTTCAGGCCATAAAGTCATGGAACTCGATCTTGAAGACCGGACGGCTGTAGGCTTTGGAAGTGGAATATGAGGCGTTGTTCTTCCATCTGGAGCTGAGCTTTGCTGGAACACTGCTGCAAGCCTGAGTCAGAGATGTTGGCCAGGGAACAGGGTGGCGTGTTAAAGTGGCAGGAAAGCAGAAGCTCAGGGCCTTTATTTGCGGGCAGAACCAAGATGTTCTGCGAAGCAGTCATCCAGTTTATACTTCATGCTCCGTTGGGGAAACGACACTGAGCAGCGAATGCAGTAGACGAGGTTGCGGCAAATGTGCAGGTAAAGTGCACCTGGAAGGTATGTTCGAACCTGGAAGGATATTCAGGAGGGAGCAGGTAAATTGTGCTTCTGAGTGAAATCACGGTTCATAAAAACAGAATGTGGTAATTTAGACAGAGTTCATATTTGCTTGTCGGCGATATGTCTGCCGGTGCGTGATGGGAGCATAACCCAGAAGGGAAACCATCTCTCCTATTCACTCAATGTGATCTTTAGCAGCTTTCCCGCGTAACGGCGCACTGTTGTGCACCTCGCCTTCTCATCTGCTTCCCAAAAAACTTCGACGTAAATATTTCACATTGATGCACAGGCCCAGTATGCACAGTTGAGATGACACACTCATAGAGGTCTGCGGGGTCTTCTCCTGTTCTCTGTACCCTATGTTGAGGAGGGCAATACCTGTCACTGGTCACTCCGGTGTCAGAGAAAAGTTTAGAAAGAAAACGGTTTAATTTTCTGCCAGTAGAGAGGGTCCGGTTCCTGGGGACGGGCAAACGGCAGCAGAGAGACAGAATGATAAGCAGCTGTTCATAGAGTCGTAGAGATATACAGCATGGAAACAGACCCTTCGATCCAACCCGTCCATGCCGATCAGATATTCCCCCCTAATCGTGTCCCACCTGCCAGCACCCGGCCCATATACCTCCAAACCCTTCCTATTCATATATCCATCCAAGCGCCTCTTAAATGTTGCAATTTTACCAGCCTCCGCCATTTTCTCTGGCAGCTCATTCCATACACGCACCACCCTCTGCGTGAAAAAGTTGCCCCTTAGGTCTCTTTTATATCTTTCTCCTCTCACCCTAAATCTATGCCCCCCTAGTTCTTGACACCCCGACCCCAGGGAAAAGACTTTGCCTATTTATCCTATCCATGCCCCTCATAATTTTGCATAAAGTCACCCTCCGACGTTCCAGAGAAAACAGCCCCAGCCTGTTAAATGTCAACTACACTTCACTCTGAGCAAGACTCAGCTGGTTCAAGAGGTAGAGTGGGGTCGTGGGGTCGTGGGGTCGCAGGGGCACCCGCTGGGTGGCTCGTTGGTCTAGGGGTGTGATTCTCGCTTTGGGTCTTCATCGATGCAGACGTGGGAGAGATCCCAGGTTCAAATCCCGGACAAACCCACGTTTCGTGACTTATGCAAACGTGCCTGCTTAATTTTCTCAAAAAGCACTTTCGTTTTACGAGGTTGGGCTCCCTGGCGTACCAATGGGACAGAAAGCAGCGAAGTGAAATGATTGGCGATACCGTTGAAAAGGTTGACGATAGTGGTGCGGTGTTTGAGGGCTGTCAGCGATGAGGGTGGATTGGAAATTTGGGACAGCTCTCTTCGGAGAACAGAAGTTTGAAATCTGGCCCGATTGAAGCTTTCCAAGTCATGCGAAGTCTAGACAGAGAAAGTAATGTCGTCAAAATGCTCCCACGCCTGAAAGGATCGGCAACGATTCGGCAGACTTTTAAAGTCATGAGGAAAATAACCAAAAGTGACATCAGGAAGAACGCTTTCGTACAGGGAGTGGTTGGGGTCAGTAAATCCCTAACTGACACTGACACAGAGGCAGATTCATTAGACGCAAACGGGAATTCGGTGGTCATGTTTAAAGTAACAATGTGCAGAATTACATGGAGAAGGCAAGAGAATGATACGAACAGAGACCCACGTTCACTTACTGTGTCGACCCAGCAGAGCGAAGGTGGGCCGCATGGCGTCTATTCAGAGTGAAATCACAGTTCGACCAACAGAATGTGGGAAGTTAGAAAAAGTTTGTATTTACACAGCCTCCATACGTCGGCGCAACACCATATTAGACGACAGCAGTGGAGATCTTTGACATCAGTCTCGAACGTGCCTGCCACGCGCCAGACGAAAGGCTGAAGGGACCTGAAGCAGAGGGCGCTGTGCGGCGGGGCAGCGTGGCGCAGCGGGAGCTGTGCGGCGGGGCAACGTGGCGCAGCGGGAGCCTGCTGGTCCCGTAACCCCGAGGTCGATGGATCGAAACCATCCTCTGCTATTGCTCAGTGTCTCCATGAGCAACTTTCCTTTGTAATGGCACTCTGCTCAGCATCTTGCCTTTCAAATGACTGTCTGAATGCCCCGGATCATACCGAAACTCACACCGTTCAAGTAACTTGGTTTTCGAAGTTTGAGTGGTCTTCTCTTGTTCTTCGTCGGCTTCCGACGAACTGAATCGCAGACCCACTTCTCTGAGATGCCAGTGAGCTGAGACGCATACCTTGTGATCTCGTGCCTTGCCTGCCGCAGTTCGCCACGCCGGTTCAGACGTGAATGACAAGACGATCAGCATGTCAGAAACTGTATCACCACTCAGACACAGCCCCTTAGTATTCGGACAGATATCACTGATTGTGAATCACCTCAGAGAGAGACACGTGGCAGCGAATCGCCGTGGACACGATGGGCTGGACCGCCTCTGTCGGCGGCAGAACGATGGTACGCGTATATGCCGTCCCGCTGCCTGTTTATGGGACAGAGAGGCTGAGGGAGCGACAATGGTTCATTTAACCGCCCCTTCCGTGTTGGACTGCCTGCAGTCCCGCAGCTCTGTGCCGTGGGGATGACTCTCAGTGAGTGACGGTTTCACTCGGATTCTGTTCATCTGAGGCACTTGGGCTCGGATGTTAACTCCTGCACGGTCGCAGCGATGAAAGCAATGCCCACTTTGCGAGAGATTTTCTGTAAGATTGCTGCGTGAAGACGAATTCTTAACACCAAGCAGGCTGCACAACAATGTACTCATATGAATCTACCTGAGGGAAGAGTCCTCGGTGTCCACTTCTCTCTGCCCCGCCAGCACAGCATCTTTCTATCTCTCCGATAACAGACGTTTGGAGGAAATTCACAATCAAAGTTACTCACTTCCCACGCATTAGATTACTTACAGTGTGGAAACAGGCCCTTCGGCCCAACAAGTCCACAAGGACCCGCCGAAGCGCAACTCGCCCATACCCCTACATTTACCCCTTACCTAACAATACGGGGAATTTAGCATGGCCAATTCACCTGACCTGCACATCTTTGGACTGTGGGAGGAAACCGGAGCACCCGGAGGAAACCCACGCAGACACGGGGAGAACCTGCAAACTCCACACAGTCAGTAGCCTGAGGCGGGAATTTAACCCGGGTCTCTAGCGCTGTGAGGCAGCAGTGCTAACCACTGTGCCACCGTGCCACCCACAAAGTGTAAGTGATACCTCTCACCCCAAGGGATTGGGAGTTAAAGAGCAGCAGAGCGAATCGACTCTTCCTTCCCTCCAGAAAAGAGTACAAGTAGAAACAAATTGGTTTAATTATCCGCCAGTGGAGATAGACCAGTTCCTGGGGATGAGACAAACATCAGCGCCCCAGGGACAGCATGACAAGCAGATGTTCTGGAAACAATTTGCTGCTTGCAATTCTTGGAGCAATGTGGAATGTATTTCACACTGAGAAAGTTTCAACTGACTCAGGATTGTTGTGTTTAGACAAATTCTGAACACCAAGCAGGCTGCACAAAAATGTACTGATATCAATTTACCTGAGGGAAGAGTCTCTTGTGTCCATTTCTCTCTGTCCCGGCAGCACAGCATCTTTCTATCTCTCCGTTAACAGGACCTTTGGAACAAGTTCAAAGTTGCCCATTTCCTACGCATGACTGTAACTGACTTCTCCTGCCTCACCTAATAGTGTGAGAGAGCAGAAGAGTGAATGGGCTCTGCCTTCCACCAGCACAGCTTGCAAGTAGAAACGAAATGGTTCAATTATCCACCAGTGGAGAGAGTCTGGTCCCTGGGGACGGGACAAACAGCAGCGTCCTGGGAGCAGCGAGACAGATTGAGAAGCAGATGTTCTTGAAACTCTTCTCTTCTTGCAATTCTGGGAGCAATGCACAATGTATTTCGTACTGAGCATGTCTCAGCTGCTTCCGGAGGTGGCTGCACTCATGGCTGGTGGCTCGTTAGTCTGGGATTTGATTCTAGCTTTGGGTCTTCGAGCATATGCAGCCGTGTTAGAATTCCCGGGTTCCAATCCCAGGCGAATCATCATTCCTTAAATTGACCTGAGCAAAAATACCTGATGAAATTTCTCAAAAAGCCGCTTCGTTAAATAAGATCGGACTGCCTGAATTAGGGACGGCGCAGAGCTGCGGTGACACTTCAGGAAGGGGGGAAGGGAAGTGATTGCAGACAGCGCTGAACAGGTACCGTCCTGAGGAATGTCAGCAATGAAGGGAGATTGGAAAGTTTGGGGTAGCTCTCGTTGGAGAACAGAGGGCTGAAAGCTGGTCTGATTGAAGTTTTCCACGTCATGAGGGTTTTAGACAGAGTCACGAAATGTGTGACAGCGCAGACTGAGGCTACGCAGCCCACCTGGCTCAACACAGACAGAGGAAATAATACAGTGAAAATGCTCCCAGGCCTGAAAGGATCGAGAACGATTTGGCAGAGATTTAAAGTCATCAGCAAAATAAGTAAAAGTGACATTAGGAAGACCGTTTTCGCACAGGGAGTGGGGTCAGTAAGTCGCTGTCTGACTGTGACAAAGAGGCAGATTCAATGGACACAAAAGGGAATTCGGTGGGCATGTTCAATGTGACGATTTACAGGGAGAAGGCACTTATTTACATATTGTGTTGAGCCAGCAGAGCTAAGGTGGGCTGCGTAGCCTCAGTCTGCGCTGTCACACATTTCGTGATTCTGAGTGAAATCGGAGTTTTTTTTTTAGATTAGATTACAGTGTGGAAACAGGCCCTTCGGGCCAACAATTCCAAACCGCCCCGCCGAAGCGAAACCCACCCATATCCCTACATTTACCCCTTACCTAACACTACAGGTAATTTAGTATGGACAATTCACCTGGCCCTGCACATCTTTGGATTGTGGGAGGAAACCGGAGCACCCGGAGGAAACCCACGCAGACACGGGGAGAATGTGCAAACTCCACACAGTCAGTCGCCTGAGGCGGGAATTGAACCCGGGTCTCTGGCGCTGTGAGGCAGCAGTGCTAACCACTGTACCACCGTGCCGCCCAACAGAACGTAGGAAATTTGACAACGGATATTTTCTGCCCAACTGTGTACTCCATCACAGCAATGAAGGTGTTTTGACATCATTCTCGAAGGTACATGACACAATGCAGATTCAAAACCCAGTATTCCTTTGAATCACTGAGTAATTTGTTTACAGTTATACAGTTGAGGTGAACGGAGTTGCGCATTGGGACCTATCCAGTTGATAGGTCGAAGCCGTTTTCTCCTGTGTGATATTCCCACCAGCTCTCCAATTTGCTGTGCTTCCAGTCAGTAGATGCAGATTACTATCCCAAACTGATACACGGGCCACGATGACCCAGCTGTGGTGAAAAGCTTGTGAAGGTCTGAGTGCTCTTCTCCTGTCCTCTGTCTGGCTGCTATGATCCGAATCATCAAACCTCTCTTCTCCGAGATAGGAATAAACTGGTGAAGGTGAAACACATCAGTTGCGGTGTGTTCCATGTGCAGGAGGCCCTGTAGTAATTCCCCACGCTGTTTCACACGGCAGCATCCTCCCAGTGAATTATGCTTGGCAAAAAAAAATCGATTGAACCAAATCAGTGTCCGCCACTAGATTTTACTGCCACCGTTTATAAAATTCAGGCTCACCGTTAATGTGGAGAGGCGTCAGACTCGAGTTTCCGCTCCTCCTGTTGAATAAAGATAATTTTAACTGTGTCCAGTGAGAGGAAAGGATTTGCTGTTGGTGGGAAACATTTCTATCTGAACTCGCTATCACTCTCCTGATAGATTGAAACATAAAGCTGGGAGTCTCTGGATTATGTTGTACAAATATCGGTATTACGTTATTCACACCGCGCTGTCACCAACTGAACGAAGCGGCTGCCCAGAGGGAGGCGGCTGTGTTTAAATCCCGTGATGAACTGGGGGGAGCTGAGCAGTTACCCAGACAATGGGCACACCACCTCCCTGACCCAGTGTTCAATAATCAAATTGACAGCAAAGCCTCACGTGTGATCGAAAATTTCTGCAAAGAAGATTTGGCCCAACAGATATACGGAGTAAACGGACTCCTTTATTGATTTGAAATGTAAGAAGTTGACGCCAGTGAGCCTGACGTGATTCGAACACGCAACCTTCTGATCTGAAGTCAGACGCGCTAACGTTGCGCCACAACCTCACGAAGCGGCTGCCAGCATCCTGCAACCTCTATTCATACTTAAGGGAAATGATCGCACTGCAATGATTTTACGTTATGAGAAACAACGGAGATCAACAGTTCATGTCTGTTCTGTCTCTCCCTCCTCTCCTTCTGTCTGTCGAAACAATTTCCAACTCGACCTCACTAAAAAGGTGAAAGAACTGTGGATGCTGTATATCAGAAACAAAAAAACAGTAGTTGCCGGTGACCCTTCCACAGAACTGATGGTGATTGGGAAAACGTTGGTTTATATGCAGGAGATATTGTGGGAGGAAGGCGGATGCAGTAAATGATAGACCAGGACAGAGCCCAAAGCGAGGGAAGAACTGTTGTACAGGAAAGGGAGTTGATAACCATCTGCGTGGGAGGGTGAATGAAGACTGTTCGTGGCTAAGAATAGGTAGTGTGTAATGACAGACTATGTGATAACAAGGCTTGGTGTGTGTGGAAGGGACGATGATACTATGGATTTCAGGCCCTAGAATTATTGAATTCGATATTGGGACCAGAGGGATGTATGGTCCCCAAGTGTAATATTCGGTGCTCGTCGTTCTGCTGGTGCTGAGCTTCGCTGGAACACTACAGCAAACCTGAGACAGAGATGTTGGCCAGGGAACAGGGTGGGGTGTGGAATTGGCAGGCAACCGGAAGCTCAGGGTCTTTTTGCGTGCAGAACGTAGATGTTCTGTGCAGCAGTCACCCAGTTAATGCTTCATTTTCCCCAATGTAGATGAGACCACATTGTGAGCAGCAAATGCAGTAGACTGGGTTGTGGGAAGTGCAGGTAAAGTGCTGCTTCACCTGGAAGGTAAGTTTGGGCCCTTGGATAGTGAGGAGGGAGCAGGTAAATGGGCTGGTGTCACACATTCGGCAGTTGTAGGGGAAAGTGCCGTTAGACTATTGGGGTGGGAATGGGGTTAGGGTTGATGGGAATGAAGGAAGAGTGGACCCAAGGTATAACTCCTGCCCATTTACCTATCTGCAAAATACAGGAATTTGTCAAGTGTGTCCAAGGACATTTTCTAATTCACAATATGGATGTACATACTGGCGAGGGTGCAAAACCTAAGGGCCAGCAACTATGATCCTATGAACATTAGAATAGTGATTGAAAATAATATATCAGATCTAAAAGTTGAAGTTCTAAATTGGAGGAAGACTCAGGTATTAGGCAAGATCTTTCAAAAGCTGATTGGGGGCAGATGTTCGCAGGTTAAAGGACTGCTGGAAAATGGGAAGCATTCAAATATGAGATAACAAGAGTCCAGACACAGTATATTCCTGATTCGGAGATGCCAGTGTTGCACTTGGGTGTACAAAGTTAAAAATCACACAACACCAGG
>NW_025215103.1:24818-33664 GCF_004010195.1 Chiloscyllium plagiosum | reverse complement strand
TGAGAAAGTAGATGGTGACATGTTGAAAAAATGCCCATATTACAGATGAGAAATTGCTGGATATCTTGATATGCATAAAAGTGGATAAATCCCAAGGACCTGATCAGGAGTACCCTAGAACTCTATGGAAAACTGGGGAAGTGATTGCTGGGCCTCTTACTGAGATATTTGTATCATTAATAGTCACAGGTGAGGTGCCAGAAGGCGAGAGGGTGGCTAACGTGGTGCCTCTATTTAAGAAAGGTGATAAGGAAAAGCCAGGGAACGATAGACCGGTGAACCTGACATCCATGATGGGCAAGTTTTTGGAGAGAATCCAAAGAGAAGGGATTTACATGTATTTGGAAAGGCAAGGATTGATTCGGGATAGTCAGCATGGCTTTATGCTTGGGAAATCATGTCTCATGAACATGATTGAGTTTTTTGAAGAAGTAACAAAGTGGATTGATGACGGCAGAGCGATGGACGTGATCTATGTGGACTTCAGGAAGGCGTTCATCAAGGTTCCTCATGGGAGACTGGTGAGCAAGATTTAATCTCATGGCATGCAGGCACAACTAGTCATTTGGATACAGAACTGGCTAGAAGGCAGAAGACAGAGGGTGGTGATGGAGGGTTGCTTTTCAGACTGAAGGCCTGTGACCAATGGTGTGTCACAAGGATTGATGCTGGGTCCGCTACTTTCTGTCATTTATATAAATGATTTGTATGTAAACGGAGGAGGTATAGTTAGCAAGTTTGTGGATGACACCAAAATTGGAGGTGTAGTGGACAGTAAAGAAGGTTACCTCAGATCACAACTGGACCTTGATCAGTTGGACCAATGGGCTGAGGAATGGCAGTTGGAGGTTAATGTAGATAAATATGAGGTGCTGCATTTTGGAAAAACAAATCAGAGCAGGACTTTTACACTTAATGGTAAGTTCATTGGAAGTGTTGCTGAACAAAGAGACCTTGGAGTTCAGGTTGATAGTTCCTTAAAAGTAGAGACACAGGCAGATTGGATAGTAAAGAAGGCGTTTCGTGTGCTTTCCTTTGTTGGTCAGAGCATCGAGGATAGATGTTGGGAGCTCATGTTGTCACTGTACAGAACATTGGTCAGGCCACGTTTGGAATATTGCATGTAATTTTGGTCTGCTTCCTATCGGAAACATGTTTTGAAACTAGAAAAGGTGCAGAAAAGATTTACAGGGATGTTGCCAGGGTTGGAGGTTGGAGGGTAGGAAGGTTTTATGTGGATTTGGGCCAAGTGCTGGCAAATAGGACTAGATTAGGTGAGGATATCTGGGCTTCAAAAGTATATTTAAACCCCTTGCTTTGCTTGAACTCAAACTGCATAGACTTGGAGGAGAATGGGATTTGCAAAGTTTCCTCACCTCCACACGTGCCTCAACTGCAGGGCAGCTGTCCGGCCCGCCCTCCATTGTTGACGTCACAATACGGATGCAGCCCTGTCAGTTTCTGAATGAAACTCCCTCCCTCTGGGCATCATCTGGGAACCAAGCAATGTCTCCCCCTTTCCATATACCATCCTCCAGCAGCGAGGGGGAAGGGGAGGTAGGGGTGGATGAAACACTGTTCACTTGTAGCAACTGGAGTGAATACAGGGAGGGAGTAGACACTCCAAAGGTGCTCAAATACTTTCTATCTCTCTTAAAGCTATTTTGCTTGCGTATTCCCTCAGTTTGGCACGTACACAGTTTGCACCCGAGAAAAGGATTGCTCCTTTCCTCATGTTCACAACGAAAAGGTTAGATTCTCAAGGAACTGAGCAGCATTTAAGGGATTGGCACATTGCTCAAAAAATGTAGGGTCCCTGGCTGTGGCTCGTTGGTCAAGCGGTATGATTCTCACTTCGGGCCTTCTGGTGCCTGGGCATGCGAGACATCCTGGATTCAAATCCCCGACGATCCCTGGTTGCTTATACTGCCTTGTGCTAAAACGGCCAGTCAGTACTCTCAAAAAGCAGCTTCATTAAACGAGATCCGACTGCCTGAATCAGGGATGGGGCAGAGCTCCCGTTACAATGAACGCGGCAAGGGCAGCACTTATTCAAAGCGAAAACGCGTTTTACTTCACACAGAGGGTGGTGGGCGTTTGGAACGCGTTGCCAGCAGAGGTGGTAGAGGCAGGCACGGTCGATTCATTAAAGATGCGTCTGGGTAAATGCATGAATGGGTGGGGAGTAGAGGGATACAGATGCTTAGGAATTGACCGACAGGTTTAGACAGTACATTTGGATCGTACTGGAAGAGACTATTTTCTATTCTTTCTTTCTGTGCAAGGAAAAATATTTTGGTGAACTGGGCAGCTGAGGGCCACCCTGGACTTTCAAATTGGCACAGATTAATTATGGAATGTATTCCCCTTGACTTCTTTACAAATATGGTGCACCGAAAGACCGAATTATTTTATAAAATATGGCAGCACTTCTTGAATTACATAAATACAGATATTTCGGCTATCCTAACAAGGGCTTTTACTTAATTGAGATTACAAACCTGGCTGGTCCGGGGCCCCTCGGAGGAGGAATCCCGCACGAATACGGGTTTTATTACATCTGATGTTAACACATTCCGAGCATGTAAGAGACTTAATAATACACTCTGGTTAGTTGGAGGTTAGATTAGTAGATAGTTGAGTTTTGTTTGTTTTTCGTCTTCTTTTTCGGGTTTTTTTTGTTTTGTTTTGTTAAATTTTGGCTATTGTATATTTGAGCTAATTGTATATCAATGTTTATATCTGAGAGTTTTGTTTATTTTTGTAAACTTGTAAAAATGTTAAATTTCTAATAAAAATATCTGTAAAAAAAGGCATGTTTGCTTTTGTTTGTTTGAGAGATTTTGGACAGTCCTGTGGCAGGAAGAATACTGAGACACCGAGTGAGGGAGATTCAGTGAAAAGACTGTGAAAAGTGCTTCAAACCATTTACTCAGCTTGGAGGAATCAAAGTCTCATCCCTCAAGGTGGGAAAGGCTATGTACCCGTTCTGTTTGTAATTTCAATCCCAGAGCAACACAAGGAAAGCTCCCTCCAAAGGGGAAACCTTGGAAATGTGGGGTCTGTGGGAATGGATTCCCTTCCCCATCCCTGCTGGAAACCCACAGACGCATTCACACCGGGAGAGGCCATTCACCTGCTCAGTGTGTAGGAAAGGCTTCCGTCGGATCTGCCATCTGCAGACGCATGAGTGAGTCCACAAGCGAGAGAAGCCATTCACGTGCACCACGTACGGGAGGGGTTTCACTCAGTCAGCTGCACTGCTGACCCACCAGCGGCTCCACCCTGGAGAGAGGCCATTCACCTGCTGTGTGTGCCGCAAGGCATTCACCTGCTCCTCCCACCTGCGGAGGCACCAGCGAGTTCACGCGCCATCACAGGGGGATTGAAGGAGCGGTGGCCGAGTGCCATGTGCTTATGCACGAAACGTCGATTCTCCTGCTCCTTGGATGCTGCAGGACATGCTGTGCTTTTCCAACACCACACTCTCGACTCTGATCTCCAGCATCTGCATTTTTCACTTTCTCCTCGAGGGCAAGGTTGGACTTGTCTTTTATTCACTCATTCACTCCTGACAGCCTGTCCTTTGTTGTAGCCGAACTGCACATACATCAATGCAAGTTTCAGAAAGATTTATGCAGCTTTTTTCTTGAAAAAAAATAACATTCTTCCCGACTTTAACGAAGTTTCTGAATACATGGTTTCAGTTATTCTCAATTTTAAAAATCAGCTATTTCTCACATGCCGTGTTTCCCAGGTAAAGTCATCACCCTCCATTCTCTCTCTTCCCTGAGAAAGACTTCATACAGCGATCAAAGAGGGCTGAGGCACGAGAAAGGACGATTGTGGGGGTGGGGGGGTTGAGGGGGTCGCTGATGGTGGTGGCGAAGGGAGGGAAATGGACAGGAGTTCAGAGGGTTGGGGGAGAGAATAGAGGGTGCAGTGTGAGGAGAGAGAATGGGCAGGGGGCAGTGGATGGTGAGAAAATATACAGGGGGCAGAATGTGAAGAGAGAGACAGCACAAATGCCACCTTCTCCAGGACTCGTGTCAATGTCCCACCAACTGGGACCCACTCCTCCCACATTTCTCAAAATACGCGTGGCTAAGGCAGTGAAACCATATCATTCCTTTCAGGCCATTCACACGGACCTTCCCAACAGCATCCCACTTCGACTCCCTTGTTTACGTTCCAGCCCTGCAGTTCCCTATGGCTATTTCCTGACGAAGGGTTTTGCCCGAAACGTCGAGTCTCCTGCTCCTCGGATGCTGCCTGACCTGCTGTGCTTTTCCAGCACCACACTCTCGACCCTAATCTGCAGCATCTGCAGTCCTCACTTTCCCCCAGGAAGGGGTGAATGTTCTATTCCTAGTCTTTTAGATCTTTTAAAATCTTTCCCCCACACCCTAAACCTTTACCCTCTAGTTTTGGAATACCTCTATCCAGGGGAAAAGACAGAAACGTTGAGCAGCCAAACATAATGCAAAAGAAATAAAATGTCGAGGCACAGGGGAAAAAAATCGTCTCGGCATTTTTCTCTCGTATTCGCATTTGGACGCTTAATATTTGTCATGATCGGGAGGTGCCCGTGTTGGACTAAGGTGTACGAAGTTAAAAATCACACAACACCAGGTTACAGTCCAATAGGCTTGTTTGGAAGCACGAGCTTTCGGAGCGCTGCAACTTTATCAGGTGGTTGTGGAATATAAGATCGTAAGATCATAAATTCTGTGTCTTATGATGTTATACTCTACAATCAGCTGATGAAGGAGCAGGGCTCCGAAAGCAAGTGCTTCCAAATAAGTCTGTTGGACTATCACCAGGTGCTTTGTGATTTTTAACTTGAAAATTTGTAACAATTCCTACACACTGAGCATGCTCCGCGGTGTCAGCTAGTACTGCGCATGACCGCCAGTGCGCATACTCGTGGGTGTCCGCAGAAACGGCGGGCGAGCGGCTTTCCATGGAGCATTGTAGAACCTTGGAGGACCAGAAGGAGTCTGGTCCTCCTGCCAATCAGAGCCGGCCATTGTGGAAATGCTGAGGTTGGACCATGAACTCTGAAGCTGCTGTTGTTTTTTTTTCTCTGCATAAGGTTAAACTTCACCCCAGACTGTAACTTCCTTCCTCTGTCTAACATTTTTGAGTACATAGTGTTTTTCTCACCACGTTTTCATTCTGGGGTTCAAGAGGGAACCGAGGGGGCGGCCAGACTCTGGAAAATTTGATCCAGGTCTGCGTGTCAACTTGCAAACACATGGAAAATGCAGTACCATAATGTGAAGTTATAGCCTTTGCAGTTTAAAAAAATAGCAGAAAGGAGGTGCATTGTTTAAATGGTGATATGTTGAGATGTGGCGCAAGTGAGATGCTGGAGATCAGAGTTGAATATTATGGCGCTGGAAAACCACAGTCGGTCAGGCAGCAACTGAGGAGGAGGAGAGTCCACGTTTCGGGCACGAGCCCTTCATCAGGAGTGATGTGTGGAGAGACAAAGGGGCCTCAGTGTCCTTCAACACCAGTCACTGCCAGTTGTCAGAAAGGTGCAGCAAGCAATGAACAAAGCAAGTGGTATATCAGCAAGAGGAATTGAGTTCAGAAGTAGGGATGTCTTCCTGCAGTTAGATCGGTTATTGAACGTATTCAAGGCTGAGTTCATGTGACTTTGAAGAACAAAGAAGTTATGGGAGAAGGCAAGAAAATGGTTTTAAAACCAGCACAGAACAGTTACAGAGTCATACCGCCCAGAAACAGACCATTCGGTCGAACTAGTCCATGCTGGCGGTGTTCTGAAACTAAACTGGTCCCACCTGCCAATGATTGGTCTATATCCCTCTGAACCTTTCCTATTCATGTACTTATCCAAATGTCTTTTAAACATTGTAACTGTACCTGCATCCAGCAACTCTTCTGGACATTGATTCCTCACACGAACTACTTTTAATCTTTAACAAAAGGTGCCCCTCATGTCTTTTTAAAATATTTCTTTCTTCACCTTCAAAATTTGCTCCCTCATCTTGAACCACCCACACTAGGGTAAGAATACCTGCTGTTCACCTCATCTGTACCTCTCATGATTTTATAATCCTCTCTAAGGTCACCTCTCAACCTCCGATGCTCCAGTGAAAAAAGTCCCAGCCTATCCATCTAGATGCAGGTATATTTATATCCAGTTATGAACTGTTCAATGCTGGTGCCAGCTGGAAAGGCAAATGACCTGTTCCTGCTTCCAATTTTCTCACTGTGTCCAGGACAGCAAGAGACCATACAACATAGGTGTGGGTGGCACGGTGGCACAGTGGTTAGCACTGCGGCCTCACTGCGCCAGCGACCCGGGTTCAATTCCCGCCTCAGGCGACTGACTGTGTGGAGTTTGCACGTTCTCCCCGTGTCTGCGTGGGTTTCCTCCGGGTGCTCCGGTTTCCTCCCACAGTCCAAAGATGTGCAGGTCAGTTGAATTGGCCATGCTAAATACCCCGTATTGTTAGGTAAGGAGTAAATGTAGGGGTATGGGCGAGTTGCGCTTCGGCGTGTCGGTGTGGACTTGTTGGGCCAAAGGGCCTGTTTCCACACTGTAAGTAATTTAATCTAATAGGTGCAGAAATTAAGCCATTTCGTCCATCAGATCTGCTCCACCATTCAATCACGGCTTATACGTTTCTTAACCCCATTTCGAAATATAGATTTTGGAAAGGCAGATCATGGCAGGATCTACACATTTGATGGAGAGTGTTGTTGAATAAACATACCATGGAGTGCTGGTTCATAGTGGAGTCGCAGGTAGGCAGGATAGCAAAGAAGGTGTTTGGTATATTAGCTTTTATAGGTCAGTGAATTTCAATACAGATGTAGGGTGGTCATGTTGCGGCTGGACAGGACATTGATTAGGCCACTTTTGGAATACTGCATTCGGTTCTGGTTTCTCTGCTACAGGAAAAGTGTTACGAACCTTTGTAAAGATTTGAAAAAGATTTACAAGGCTATTGCCAGAGGTGGAGGGTTTGATCTATATGGAGAGGCTGAATAGGCTGGGCTGTTTTCTCTGGATCATTGGGGGCTGAGGGGTGACTTTCCAGAAGTTTATAAGAAGCATGGATAGGGTGAATAGCCAAACTCTTTTCCCCAGAGTAGTGGAGTCCAAAACTAGAGGTCATAGGTCTGCGGTGAGAGGGGAAATATTTAAAAGGAACTTTAAAGGCACCTTTCTCACACAGAGGGTGTTGTGTGTATGGAATGAGCTGCCAGAGTAAGTGGTCGAGGCTGGTATAATTAGAACATAGAACATAGAAGAATACAGCGCAGTACAGGCCCTTTGGCCCTCGATGTTGCGCCGATCAAAGCCCACCTAACCTATACTAACCCACTATCCTCCATATACCTATCCAATGCCCGCCTAAGTGCCTATAAAGAGGGAGAGTCCACCACTGCTAACCTTACAGCCTGTTTTATACTGTATTTCAATGTCCTTCCTACCGAAGTGCATCACCTCACACTGCTCTGCATTAATCCTCATCTGCCATAAACCTGAAAACTACACCAATGTGTCACTGTCCTGTTGGAGTTCCACACTGTCCATCACAAACATTATAATTCTTCCAGGTTTAGTATCTGCATATTTTGAAATTGTCCTACAGTCACACACCACACAGAAATACCGATTCACTCACTATTGTGAGGAAGTGCACTATTCACACACTCCCTGAGGACAGACTTAAATACTGACACCCACCAGACAAAGCAAGTGAAATGCTGACAAGGTCACCCTGGAGCAAGAGAAATACCGACAGACATTCCATGTCTGTATTAGTTTCTGCGTATTAATGAGTTTCTCTAAATCTCTGTATCAGTGTGTGTGTGTATATCTGTGTGTGTCTGCGTGGGACGAGTCTGGCAGTCACTATGGTGCTTACAGTGATGTAATATCCACCTGACACGAGTTCTGAGGAAGGGTCACTCGACCTAAAACGTTAACTTTCATTTCTGTCCACAGATGCTGCCAGACCTGCTGAGCTTTATTTTGCTGTCAGTCTCTGCTCGTCTCCCCCCAGCACTGTACAGCTTGGAGTGGAGGGTAAAAATCATCAGAGATTCAGTTTACGAGGGACAGAGGGAGGGCAGCAGCTCACAGCATCATCAACAAACACACACACACACACACAAACACACAGACAGTCACAGGCACACAGACACACACACACTCAGAGAAATAGACACATAACATGTGCAGAGAGATAGATACACACAGAGGGGCACACAGATATACATATAAACGCACACAAATAGACAAGTGCGGACAGAAATGCGCAGATACATGCTTGGACATACAAACACACTTGGAGTCAGAGAGTTACACTGAGTGTTTGTAAACAGACCTATCGGCCCATACAGTCCATGCGGATGATAATCTCAATCTAAGCCAGTCCCACTTGCATGTGCTTGGATCATATTTTCCCAAACCTTCCCTTATACTTGCACTTAATCAAATGTCTTTTAAACGTTGTAACTTTACCCACACCCATCACTTCTCAGGACGTTCGTTCCATACACGAACCAAATGATGTGTAATCACAACGCACTTCATGGGCACTGATCAGGGGTACACGAGAACTCAGTGGGAAGCTTGGGAAGTAAGTGCTGGGAATCTTGATGACATGTACTTATCATCAACAGCCGAAGGAATAATGCAGGAAGACATGAGGCTGATTTACGTGGTGCCATTATTATACAAATTGGGATGGAAAAGGCAGGGAACAACAGACCGGTGAGCATGACATCGGTGGTGGGCAAGATGTTGGAGAGAATCCTGAGGGACAGGATGTACATGTATTTGGAAAGGCAAGGACTGA
>NW_025215103.1:17053-18204 GCF_004010195.1 Chiloscyllium plagiosum | reverse complement strand
GTTTCATGCAACAGAAATGATATAGAACAAACTTAGATTGTTGTGAAGTCTTTCATCTTTTAGAATAGGTTGCAGGTTTTGTTTCATTAATATGTAAATCCCAGAACTTGTTTGAAGACACATTCTCGAGACAACTTAAGGTCTCTATCCCAATCTTGAGTGAGACTGGTTCTATTTTCAAAGTAGGAATTTATAAAATCTCACATGGATTGACTGCCTGCAGATTGTATTTCGCTCACAAAGCGCACAATGTATCTGCAAATATAATTCTGCAAATTCAAAATCACACAAAAGCCTTATATGTAAGTGTGCATGCATGAGAGTATGTGTGTGTGTTTGTGTGTGCGTGTTTGATAAAGTGTGTGAGTGATAGAGTATCAGCCTGTGAGAGGGTGTATATGTGTGTGTCTGAGAGAGTGATCTGTGTGAATGTGAGCGAGTGTGAGAGTGTATGCTTTTTATGGGTGTGAGAGAGCGTGACAGTGAAGTGGGGTTACCTGTCATGTGACATGAACCCAAGGTCCTGGTTGAGGCCATCCTCATGTGTTCTGAACTTGGCTACCAGCCACTGCTGGTAGCCAAGTTCAGAACACATGAGGATGGCCACATGAGGAGGGCCACTAAAACTGAATAAGCAGTTACATTGCACACATTGGAGAGGGCAGGCTGGGATTTGTCTTTCGATTTGCAGAAGGTGGGAGGTTCTGGCTGCTGGAAACTTGGGAAAACACATGCTGGAGGACCTTCGGCTCAAAGAGATGCAACTGGAAGCCAGGCTGCAGACACTTTGGGGGAATCATCAAACCCACTACACTGTGGAAACAGGCCCTTTGGCCCAACAATCCACACTGACCCCCGTTAGAGCATCCCACCCAATAACCTCCACAGCTAATCCCTGAATTTAGAACGCCCAATCCACTCTAAGCTGCACATCTTGGGACCTTGGGAGGAAACCAGAGCACCCAGAGATGGGAGGGGGGAGTGTAGAAAAGTGCAAACTCTACACAATCACCCTGTAGGTTGGATCGAACTCAAGTCCCTGGCACTGTGAGGCTGCCGCGCCGCCCACAGTTGGATTGAAGGAATCGATTGACTTCATTCCAGGATTGAAGGAATCGATTGGCTTCATGCCAGTCCTGGTGACACTCCAG
>NW_025215103.1:4881-13832 GCF_004010195.1 Chiloscyllium plagiosum | reverse complement strand
GTTCGCCAATGATTGGACAATGTTCAGCAACATTTGTGGCTCCTCAGATACTGAAGCAATCCACGTCCAAATGCGACAAGATCTGGACAGTATCCAGGCTGACAAGTGGCAAGTAATGTTCTCGCAACACAAAGCCAGACCGTGACCATCACAACTAAAATACAATCGAACCACTGTCTCTTGGCATTCAATTGTCGTACCATCACTGAATCCCCCAGTATCAAAATCCTGGGGGGTAATCATTGCACAGAAACTCACTGGACTCGCCACATATACAGGGTAACTACAAGAGCAGGTCAGATACGAGGAATACTGCGGCCAATAACTCACCTCCTGATTTCCAAAAGCCTGTCCATTATCCACAATGCATAGGTCAGAAGTGTGATTGAATACTCCCCATTTGCCTAGATGAGTGCAGCACCAACAACACTCAAGAAGCTTGGTACCATCCAGGACAATGCAGCCAGTTTGACTGCAACTTCATCCACAATGTTGCACAATCAACGATCAGCAGCAGCAGTGTGCACTATCGACAAGCTGCACTGAAAAGAGGCACCAAAGATTCTCAGACACCATCTTCCCAACTCACGACTGCAGCGGTTCAACAAGGCAGCTCATCACCACCTTCTCAAGGGAAACTCGGGTCAGGCAATAAATGCTGGTGACACCCAGATCCATCAAATATATAAATTGAAAAAAAAACATTTTTTAACAGAGGATGGCTGCTGAGGTATCGCAGGGAGAGGTGCTTGGACCCCAGCTGTTCTCAATACCAATTAAACATTCCCGTTGAGGGAGCTAAATACAATATATCCCAGTCTGCTGACAGTGCTGAAGGATGTGGGATTGTAAATAGGTGAGGAGGTTGTAAAAGGTCTCCAAGGTGACTGACACAAGTGGGGTGAATGGGCACATATGTGGCAGAAGGAGAGCAAACTAAGCAAAGGTGAAGCTGTATCCTTTGGTGGGAACAATAGTTTGGCAGCTTACCAATTGAAAAGGAATATATTGCAACATATTGATCTACAAAGGGAATTGTACTCCCTTTTGTTATTTCCTTCTGCGCAGCCTCCGAGGTCCATGCAGGTCAGGGAGTTCTGAATCCAGCAGTCAATCCGGAAATGGTATTAGCACGCTGAGCAGTATACACAGACCCACTACGTGGGTAGCTGTAAAATTGAAAAGGATCCGGTCTTCCTGTACACCAGTCACTGAAAGTAATATTGCAGGAAAATAAATCAGGTCAGAAGATAAATAGAGTGTTGACCTTCATTTCAAGTGGATTTGAGTCCAGGAGTAAGGCTGTCTTACTGCAGCTGTACAGGGCCTTGGTGAGACCCCATCTCGAACATGGTACAATATCGTGTACTGCTTTGGTCTCCTTACCTAATAAAGGACAAACCTGACATTAAGGGAGAGCAGCAAAGGATAACCAGACTGATCTCTGGGATGACAGGCTTGTTGTGGGAGCAGAGTTTGGGGTGACTGGGCTTTTATTCCATGGGGTTTTGGAAAATATGTGGAGATCTCAGTGAATTATCTAAAACTCTGACAGGGTGAGACAGATTGGAAGCAGGGATGATAATTCCCCTGGCTGGGACGTCTAAAACAAGGTGCCACAGTATTAGGTACAGGCAGGTCACACTGCATTGAGATTAGAATAAATGTCTGCACGCAGAGACTGGGGAACCTTGGGAATTCTCTCCCACATAAGGCTGAGGAAGCAAAGGCACTGAAAACAAAATGAGGATTTCTGGCTCCTAAAAGAATGAAAAGGGCAGGAGAATGCTGTGGAGACACAGGATCACCCATCATTATAATGGCTGGGTTAGAAAGCTCTATGGACCGAAGAAACTACAGCAGTTCCTATTTTATATTTTTCCAAAATGTTCATCACATTAAGGGCTGTGTACATTGTGTGGGATAAGTGCATTGAGGAGATTTTCTCCATGAACGAGAATGTGGGAGGGCTCAATGTGTTGTATGACTACTCCTTTCCCGATGTTTCCGTGTAGTCTGGAGGAAACTCTGCAAATATTGTCACAAGCTCTCAGATGTTAGGAAGGAGATCTCTGCAGGGTCAAGAGAACTGTGTTTCCCGTTCCCTTTTCCGATACCGAGGCTGTGGCTGGGTGATCTGATCGGTTTTATCCTTTAAGACCTCAGTGCAGTTTGATACAATTGAATGCCTTGCTTGGCTGTTTCAGAGATCATTGAAGAGTTTATCACATGTCTGTGCGTCTGGAGTTAGTTTTAGGCCACACCAGGAAAGCACGGGAGATTTACTTCCTGAAAGTCTATTGAGGAAGGCAACAGATGTTTACAAGCGCCATTGACTTCAAGTTCACTATTACAAACAGCAGATTTTACATCTTGATATTTTATTAATTGTTTTTAACTTCCACCAGCTACCAGTGCATTAGCCTGGTCTGGATTAGTAATCCAGTGACATTTCCACAACAGCACCATCTCCACATTGGGATCTATCTGAAACCACGCTTAGCAGGTTATTTCTTTGCTGCTTGACAGCTCTGTCAAAAAGAACTCCCACCAATTTGACTGTCGTCATGGGACTGAGGGGGTGGTAATTGGTGAGATTGTAATTATTCGCTTCTTAGTGGACTGGACATAGCTGAGTAATTTTCCACATTACCAGGAAGATGTCAGATTTGAAACTGGAATGAAACAGTTTCCCCAGGACACGGCTTGTTGTGCAGCACAAGTCTTCAGCCCTATTACAGGAATGGTGTCGTTCCACCAGCTGCCAGTGCAGTAGCCTGGTCTGGATTAGTAATCCAGTGACATTTCCACAACAGCACCATCTCCACATTGGGATCTATCTGAAACCACGCTTAGCAGGTTATTTCTTTGCTGCTTGACAGCTCTGTCAAAAAGAACTCCCACCAATTTGACTGTCGTCATGGGACTGAGGGGGTGGTAATTGGTGAGATTGTAATTATTCGCTTCTTAGTGGACTGGACATAGCTGAGTAATGTTCCACATTACCAGGAAGATGTCAGATTTGAAACTGGAATGAAACAGTTTCCCCAGGACACGGCTTGTTGTGCAGCACAAGTCTTCAGCCCTATTACAGGAATGGTGTCGGTGCCCATTGCCTTTGTCGTATTTACTGTGTTAAGCTTTTGCTTCATGTCACGTGCAGCCAATCGAATTGGTTGAAGTCTGGCATCGGTGATTCTGTGGGGATCATGAGAAGGGTGTGGTGGGTCATAGACTCAACGCTTCTGGCTGAGGATGGTGGAGAATATCCACATTTGTCTTTTAAAATGATGTAAGGCTGTTCTGTTATTTAAGATGCCAATATTTGGCGAACCCTTCTTCCAGTGAATTTCTTAATCATCCATTACTATTTATGACTCAATCTGGCAGGGCTACAGAGCTTTGATGTGAGCTATTGGTGGGAGGATCATTTGGCCCTCTTGATCAGATGTAAGTTCTGCTCTTTAGAATATAACCAGTCAAGCGTGGTTGTTTTAATGGGTTATCATCAGGTTCAGGTACACATGGTTCCGACCCTGTCATATTCACCCACACTGTCACTGAAACATATATCAGCTTCATGGAAATGGCAGACTAAGGGATTATCTCGAGCATTAATTACAGATTGTGGTTGTATGTAATTCAGCGTCTTCTGCTGCTATGGTCTGCAGCACCACATGAATGTCCTGTTTTTAGCTTCAAAACCTGCAATGCAATTCTGTTGCCGGCTCCGAATTCACACCGAGACCCATTCACCCATCAGCCCTGTACCCAGTGACCTACTCTAGTTTCTGATGCTTTAACACTTCCATTTTAATGTTCTCATACTGCTGAGGGTCTCTCCATGGTGTCACAGCTCCAATTCGTCACACCCCTCAAAAACCATGAAACCAATTCATCTGAATCTTTTTTTTTCAGTTGTGCCATCCTCTGTGCTTGAAGTGAATGTGTTTCCCTCTGTTACTCTCCCTGAACATATCTAAGAGCTCTGTAGTGTCAATGAGGCCAGCCTTATATGGTTTCAGAGCCAATGCATTTGTGCAGCTTGCGTTATCATTAATTTCCCGTTGTGTGGCGCTCTGTGTTGGACAGGACGTTTGAGCAGCTTTGATACACGCCTGTGGAGAAAGTGAGGTCTGCAGATGCTGGAGATCAGAGCTGAACATGTGTTGCTGAAGAAGGGCTTATGCCCGAAACGTCGATTCTCCTGTTCCCTGGATGCTGCCTGACCTGCTGCGCTTTTCCAGCAACACATCTACACGCCTGTGGAACTTATTCACAAACAGAAATTGCTGAAGAAACTAAGCAGGCCTGGCAGCAACTCTTGAGTCAATGCAGATTTTTTTTTTACGTTCAGTGACCCGTCAAAGTTTCTAGTTTCTTCATCAACATTTGTTTTTGTGTCAGATTTCCATTATCTATAGTTCTTCTTTTATTGAAACTTTGAAGTGCCTATTCGTTTCGGGAGAAACTCAGCAAGTCTGGCAGCATCTGCGAAGACAGAGAAAGAGATTTAACCTTATCAGTCAAGGGTGCCATTTCTTCACAACTATAAGGATTTGAAATGAGCTTTTCTATCCCCTGCAGAGGTGAATGTTGAGGTGACGGAAAACAAAGGATGTGGAGATGCAGTGCAAAATGATAAGTGTGCTTTTAATGACGGTGCAAGAGAAATAGATATAAAATAGTTGTAAATTAATGTGCGAATGGGAGAAATGGGTTCCCTCTGTTGAGTGCAATAAAAACAAGACACGGTCACAGGTAGACTTGAAGGAAGAATGTATGCAAATTTTTTAACAGTCATAATTGGGTTGGGTTGTGAAATTATGGAATTGAATATTAACATCTATAGGCTTTAATGCACCAAAGTGTAAAATGACGTGTTACTCGATCTTAGCTTGTCCTTCCTTCGAACATTGCAGCAGCCCAGAACGAAAACTTAAGATGCCAGCAAAGTAGATTATTGGAATGGGAAGCAATGAGAAGGTCAGGGTTATTCCTACAGGCAGAGTAAGAATGTTCCTCAGTGCAATCTCAGTTTGGTCTTCCCAATGTAAGGAAGACACCATTGTGAGCAGCAATGATAGGAGACTGGATTTAAAGAGTACAGGAGAAATGCTGCTTCATCTGGAAGGTATATGTTGGGTTGCTCAGGAATGAGAAATGTGTCAGCCATCTTTCCAAATACCTGGCGAAATAGACGACATCATTGGGACTCCAGCAGCAACAGCTTTAGTCGTGCTTTTTTGACAGTGTTTTTTTTCTGTCTGTTTAGTCACAAGCTGCTCCTCACATCTTAACAACAGGGTGTAGATAAAAGTCTGTTTGTCACATAAGCTCCTGTCTGTTTCGAACTAATTTGCTTTGTTTCAAACGTACTTGCAAGTCTGCTCTTTGCAATAGCGTTTGTAAATTCAACCCTTGTAATGCTATAGATTAAACACAGAACTCTGTGCCTTCCTTGTTTTTTTATACTCTATTCACAAACCCAAGGATCCACTAAGCCTTCTTAACAATAATTTCAACTTGCCTGGCCACCTGTAATTTCCTGTCTTCTGCATCCCTCTCTCCTTAAACAGGGGTTATATTTGCTAGTCCTCTTGGACACTCCCTGACTCCAGTGATTCCTGACAAATTCCTGAAATATCACCAGCAGGACCTCTGAAACTACCTCCGCTATCTCCTTAGAAGAATGAGGTGCGGTCCATCATGCCTGGGTGACTTATCCATCTTCAGAGCTTTCAGCTTCCCCAGCACCTTCTCCTTAGTGGTGGTCACTACCATTGCTTCTGCTCCCTCACTCTCTTGATGTTCTGGTAGGCTGCTGGTGTCTTCCACTTTGACGATTGATGAAAAGTATCTATTCAACTCCTTTGTTATTTCTTTCTTTCCCACAAACTATCACAGCCTCATTTTCTAGCAGTCTACTGTTTGCTCTTCCCTCCCTCCCTTCACTGTTATATATCTAAAAACCTCTTGCACTCTTCTGTTATATCATTTACAAGCTTACCATCCTATTTCATCTTAGCCTCCTTATTGCTTTTAGTAGTTATCCTCTTCTGGTGATTAAAGGTCTGTCTAACCTTCGGATTCTCAATAATCTTCACTACATTGTATGCTTTCTCTTTTGGTTTGATGCTGTCTCTGACTTCTATCGCTCACGGCTGCCTTGTGCATTCCCGTGTATGTTTCTTCTTCTTTGGGATGAATTTCTGATGTGCCTCTGAATTATCCCCAGAAACTGTTGCCATTGATGTACCATGGCCTTCCATGCTCGGCTCCCGTTCCAATTAACTCTGGCCAGCTCCTCCCTCATGTCTTTGCAGTTGCGTTACTCAATTAAATCACATCATAATAAGAAAAGTTAATACAAAAGGAAAAACAACACAGAGAAATCAGCAGATGGATGATTGAAGACAGCGGAGAAGACAGAGACTGTGTGGTCTTGAGATTATGTTAATGTAATGTTCAATAAGTGGAACAGAACATTCTTATAGAAGTGGAATGAGATAGTAAATTGTTTAAAAAAGGGGCTTGAATTTTATGAACAGTTGTTGTTTCGTATTCAACGTTAGATTTAAGAAAATAAATTGTTAATTTTCTTTTAATAATGGAATTTCTTTTAATAATGGAATCTCTGTCACTCATATTTTGACAGATTACGGGGTGAGGCGAGGCGTTCTGGGTGTTTGGTTTAATTAACAGAGGGGTTCGACGCCTCATCGTAAATGTCCATCCACACTAACCCTGTTTCCCTACACTTGGTGCATGCCCTTCTCCTCCTTCCCTGTCCAAATATTCATCTAAATTCCCTTTAAATGTTGATAATGTACTCACCTCAACGACTTCCGCTGATAGTTCGTTCTATATGCGTACCACCCTCTGTGTAAAAAAACAACTTTTCCCTAAGGTTCCCATTTATTCTTCCCCTCTCGTCCTCGATTCTCCAACCCATGGAAAAAAGAATGAGTGCATTCACCCTATCCATGCCTCTTATGATCTGATACACTTCTCTCAGATCCTGCTCAGTCTCCTCTGCTCACAAGAAAATGTCCTAGCTTGTCCAACCTCTCCATATAACTAAGACCATTGCGTCCTGGCAACATCCTTGCAAATTCCTTATGCACTCTTTCCAGTTTAACAGCATCCTTCCGATAACAAGGTGACCAAAACTGAACAACATTCTGCAAGTACGGCCTCGCCAGACTTGTACAACCAGAACATAACTTCCCAATTTCTATATGCAAAGCCCTGACTGATGAAGGCCAGTGTGCCAAAAGCCTTCTGTCTACTGTCTACCTGTGACTCCACTTTCAGAGAACCATGCATCTTCTGTTCCACTTCACTCCCTGAGGCCCTAATATTCGCTATGATGTGATGTTCCAAAATTCAAGATCTCACACATACCTTTATTAAACTCCATTTGCCATTTCTCAGCCCATCAAATGCTGATCAAGGTCCTACTGCAATTTCTAATAACCTTCCTCACTGTCCACGATACCACCTATTTTAGTGTCATTTGCAAACTTACTAATCGTGCCTTATACATTATCATCCAAATCATTGATATAGATAACAAACAGCAATAAGACCAGCACTGAGCCCTGAGGCACTCTACTAGTAACAGATCTCCAGTCCAACAAGCATCTTTCCTCTATTACACTCTGCTTGCTACCATCAAGCCGATTGTGTATACAATTTGCCAGCTCGTCCTGGATTCCATGCGATGTAACTTCCAAAGCAGCTGACCATGTTGAACCTTATCACAGGCCTCACTAAAATCTGGATCAATTACGTCTACCACCCTGCCCTCGTCAACCGTCCTGGTCACATTTTGAAGGAATGTTAACAAATTTGCAAATCATGATCTCCCACTCACAACGCCATGCTGAGTACTCCTAATCAACCCTGATGAAGGGTTTATGCCCGAAACATCGATTCTTCTGCTCCTCGGATGCTGTCTGACCTGCTGTGCTTTCCCAGCAACACACTCTCTCGTCTTAATCAAACTCTAACTAAGTTACGAGGGCATAAAATTATGCTGTAAGATTATTGAAGTACCTAAGTAAAGCCAGTTATTTGTAATTGTAGAGCCTTGATGACAGAATATTTGTTGCACTGTGCACGGGTTTGATCTCCTTTGTAAGGAATGGCGCCCTTACCACAGTCACAGATGATGTTACCATGAGGAGAGAGTGAAGAAACTGAGTGTTTAGTCAGTAGAGCAGTGAGACACGAAGAAATGTTTGCGTTGAAACTTGAGGGTTAGTGATGATTACTTATTTCCAAGAGAGACATTAATCGGGTGATACATTCCATATTTCACGCAGGATTGATTGATATGATTAATTGTCGCGTGTATCTCAGTACAGTGAAAAGGTTTGTTCGTGATCGGTACAGGCAGATTATAGTAAGCAAAGGCGTACAGATCAGAGGGTGAAAATAAGCAGATAGAGTAATGCATCCAGATTACACTGCGCAAGATGTGCACGAGACAAGATCAACATAAGCAACATCAGCATTAGCTGATGTTAGACAGTCCATTCATCATTCTAATTGGGCATTCCGAATAATTCATATGCCTCAATAAGCTCTCCCCAGATTAAGGTGAAGACGGTGTGACCGTGTATTGAACATGATGTTGTTCACAATCCCCGACAGCTGCAAAAACACCTTCTTCTGACACAGTCAGCCATTCTCACCAGCTTCTGCCCTCTATAGAGAACGCCAGGCTGCCTTCTCGGAGATGGAAGGTGCCTCCTTGAGATTTCACACATAACATTTGCCTTCCCCTCAATGCTAGAACACCACGTTAAAGTTCCACGTGTGTACCAAGAGCAATGGAGGCACAAGGAACACCATGGTGCAGTCTGTCTTACAGTCTCTGCTCCATTTGCTTGCCAATTTGGAATATCAACTACCTCCTTCTGTCTCTGTGTAAGTGACTCGAG
>NW_025215103.1:0-4751 GCF_004010195.1 Chiloscyllium plagiosum | reverse complement strand
GAGAATGTATGTTTGAATTTGCGTCTGAAATTGCCTTTTTGCCAAGTGGTTGTTTTAACGGGATCTTACTATATCAGTACAGTTCGTTAGTAAAATGTACTTTATCTATTATTATGTTTAGTTTTACAATCGCCTTAAGTTATTCTAAGTTCCTCTTTCATTGATTGTATTTTAATGACAGTGTTTAAATAAACTGTGTTGTGCTTAACATTGAGTAGTTTCAGCAATCACATTGCATCTGAACCAGTTATGCTACATTTGCCTTTAGAGTAACAAAACCGTTGGATTTAAGCTAGCACCTTAAAATATTTTGAAGGGGCTCTGGCCTAGTCCGTAACACTGGATTCCTTGTCTTCCTGTGTAATTGGCAGCAGAGTTGAATGGGCCATTCCTCTTCTTGTTCGGTAGTTTCAATGGGTTGAATGGCTTCCTCCTTGTCCTGTGAAGTGAGCTTGAGGTGCTGAATGAGGTCCTCCTTCCCATGTGAAATTAAGCAGCATCTCGCAGTAATGTTACATGAATGCTACAAACACTTTAACAGCACAAGGCTGAATATTGTCCAGGTCTTGTTGCACATGGACACAGACTGGTTCAGGAGCTGAGGGGTGACACGTTGTTCTGAACATTGTGTAATCTTTAACAAATATCCCAACTTCTGATCTTATTTTGAGGAAAGACATTAATGAAGCTGCTAAAGTTGGTGCTGAGGAAGCTACCCTGAGGATCTTCTGTAGAGACGTTCCGGGATTGAGATGATGGACATCCACACACCACAAATATCTTCGTTTTCCTATGATTGACTCCAACCAGTTGGGGAGTTACACTGATTCCCAAATAAATCCAAATGTTTTGCTCCTTGATGGCCTCCTCAGTCAAACACTGCTTTGATATCAGGTCCAGTCATTCTTTTCTGAGATCTTGTGTTCATCTCTTTTATTCGTAGCAACAGGTAGAACAGAGAGTTCTGAATGTTCGCAATTCTCTTTTCCACAGTGGTAAGGGAAAAGATGAAGAAAATGGCTTTTGACCTATCAGAGAGTTAAGGACTGTGAAAAATTGGATATGAATGAGGATTAGAGACCAAGAGTAGATCAGTCATGATCTTAGTGAAGTGCAAGGCAGGCTTGGGGGTGGGGGGGGAGGGGGGGGGGGGTGAGGTGGTGAACAACCTGCTCCTGTTTCTGATGTTCTCCCATTCTGTTTTTGCAAATGTAGTGGGTGTTATTTTTCGCGAAAATTTGTTATTGCATGTTGCAGCCAGGGAGACCAGAGAATTTTGTGAACCGTCTCTGGGTGAGCCATGAGGGCTGTATTCACAGTGAATCTGGGTCTATAACATGACCAACAAATGGAACACAAGTTGCAGAGAGGTGGAGCTCAGTAAAGAGAAGGGAGGGGCATCTTTCATACTCAGTCTGTGTTTTTCCAATTACGTTTCCCAAACTACCCCAAACCTGTGTGACAGACTTGAGGGGCTGAATGGTCTCCTCTGTTTATGTGCACCAGGTTATAGCAGTAAGTAGCATCCAACTGTTCCTGTCTAGCAGGTATGAGGGGCTGAATGGAACACAGAAATATGGGAAGGAAGAACAGGAGTGGGTCATTTGACATTTTGACCCTTCTCTAACAGGCACTAAGATTGTGTCTGATCAGGTTGGGGTCTCAGCCCCACTTTCCTGTCTGTATCCCATTATCCGTGACTCACGTCTCTGTCAACATTTAACTAACTCAGCTTTCAATCAATGCAAACATAGAGGCACGATAAACTTTCAGTGAAGAGAATTCCCTCTCCAAAGTCCTTTCAGAATTCCTCCTCATCCCTCGTATAGAATCGGAGAGTCATGCAGCATTGAAACAGACGCGATCGTCCAATCTATCCACTCGGACCAGAGAACCAAATCTGATCTAGTCCCATTTGCCAACATTTGGTCAATATCCCTCCTCTTTCAGGTGCATTTAAAATGTGCGATTGTAACCGCCTTCACCACTTCCTCGGACAGCACTTTCTGTACACACACCACTCTCTGGGTGAAACATTTTCCCCTCAGGTCCCCTCTAAATCATTCTCTCTTGCCTTCAACCTATGTCATTTTGGTTTGGACTCCCCTCTCCTGGGAAACAGACCGTGGATATTCAGAATATCCGTGCCCCTGATGATTTTGTAAACATCTACAATGTCACCCACCAGCCAGTGACACTCCAGGGGGAAATATCTCAATTTATTCAACCTCTCCATAAAGCTGAAACCTTCCAGTCCTGGAACATCCCTGTCAACCTTTTCTGCAGCCAACTCAATTGTATGCAGTATTCTTAAAGTGGCGTCGCCAACATCCTGTACAGATGCAACATGCCACCCCAACTCCTATACTCAGTACTCTGACTACTGAAGGCAAATTTGCCAAAAGGGTTCTCCACCACACTCTCTGCCTGCGACTCGACTTTCAAGGAACTATGCCCCCACAGCCCGAGGTCCGTTTGTTCCGGAACAATACCCAGGACCTTATTATTAAGCATATAATTCCTGCCCTCATTTGTCTTCCCAAAATGCAAAACCTCATATTTATCTAAATTAAACTTCATCTGTCACTCCTTGCCCCTTTGGCCCGTGTTATTGTGGTCTTGTTGTACTCTGACATAAATCACTACACCACCGTCATCTGTAAACTTATTAACAATGCCTCCGATATTCATATCCAAATACTTTATATAAGTGTCGCAATTCAGTGAACGTAGTACTGATTCTCGCAGCACACTGCTGGTCACAAGCTTCCAGTCGGAAAAACTACCCTCGCCCTTCAAGCCAATTTTGAATCCAACCGACCAGCTTCCGCTGTATCCCATGTGACCGAACCTTACTCATCTGTCTACAAATCGGAATGTTATGAACACCTTGCTGAAGTCCATACAGACAACGTCTGTCAAACTGTCTTCAACAATCTTCTTTGTCACCTCTTCATAAAACTCAATCAAATTAATGACCCATGATTGCCCATGCAAAAAGCCATGTTGCCTACCTCTGATCAGCCCTTGCTTTCCCAAATGTACTTAAAACCTGTCAAGCATGACAGAAGTTAGGCTCACCTGTTAAGAGTTCCCCAACTTTTTGGGTCACTGTTTCCTTTTCAAATCCTACTCCTCGACGGCTCACAATAAATGTTAAATGTAACCAGGTTGATGATATGGCCGACGGTATAGGTCTCAGACTGGGTCAGGGTAAGTTTTACGAACAAGTCAGGCTGGTTCTTTTTAATCTGCTAAAACAAGATGTGTATGATCCAGAGCAATGTTAGTCAAAATGTAAAGTAATGATGAATGGCAAACAATTTGGATATTGCAAATGTATAATCGATGTTTCTCTTTCTAAAAACACACACACACACACACACACACACACACACACACACGATACATAAAATCTCTGCAATTTTAAGTTGAAAGAACTTTGTCCAGATATTAGTATAATTCATGACAAAACGAAAAGTTCAGAAAATGTCCAAAATGTTATTCTTCTTCTCAGGTGATTCTGCTCACACAAAGTATTTTGGATGGGATTTTATTCTGGAAGAGTTCGATTTGACTGAATTCCCTTTTTTTGAGCAGTCAGGAGATTCCAACAATTTCTGTTCAGGAGTCCTGCATGAAGGTGGCTCAGTGGGTAGCACTGCTGCCTCACAATGCCAGGGACTTGGGTTCTGTTACAGCCTTGGGTGACTGTCTGTGTGAATTGCACTTTGCACATTCTCCCCATGGCTGCGTGGGATTGTAAAGGGTGCTCCAGGTTCCTCTGGCAGTCCAAAGATATGTCGGTTATGTGGATTAATCATGTTAAGTTATCCATAGTGTTCAGGGATTTCTAGTTTAGCTCCATTTGTCAGGGGTATATACAGGATGGGAGAATAGGTCTGGGGAGGCCAAAGGCCTTGTTTTCACACTGTGGGGATTTTATAAAAAAAAGTAGAGTGGCAAAGACGATAGAGATTTTCTTTTTTCTAACATTGCTCTGATGAGCATCAATGAGCGCGAGAGAGTTCCTCCTTAGGCAGATTACATTTTCTCCCTCTCTGAGTTGAATCACACAGTAATGTCATCCTCTCCCAAACTGGACCATGTGAGGTCTCCTTGAACATTGTCCGAACTATGACTCAATCACATTCTCTGTTCCATGTAGGCGCAGCATTTCTACTGTCATACACAGAGCCATACCCTTAGCAGAAAATGGACCGAGTTGATTTGGAGATGTGTTCATATGTCACTGCGTGATTTAAAAATAAAATGTTTAATGTATTCAGAATACCTGAGTAAAAATGAATGCATCTTATTATTAACACAAACAGAAATTGCTGGAAAAGTTCAGCAGATCTGACAGCATCCAGATGTCTTTTAAATGTTGTCGTTATACCAATCTCCATCACTTCTTCTGATAGCTCATTCCATAATGTTCTACACCCTGCGTGAAAAGGTGCCCCTGAGGCCTCTTCAAAATCTTTGCCCTCTCACTTTTTACCAATGACTTCTAGTGTTAGACACCCCTACCTTGGGGGAAAAAACCCTGACTGCTCACCCTATCCATGACCGTTAAGATTTTATAAACATCCACTGCTGCGAAATGTGACTCCAATCAACAGGAATGGCTGTACTTGCAGTCACCCTGGGCCGAAATTCTGAAATTCAATACTGACACCTCTTCCTTCTCCATCAGTTTGATCAAACACACCATGAAATACCTTTGTGGGATTTGAAATGAGAACCTT
>NW_025215102.1:63398-63613 GCF_004010195.1 Chiloscyllium plagiosum | reverse complement strand
ATCCTATTGAAAAGATGGGCATGTGGGCAGAGGATGTGGGGTTACTCTATTAGTAAGAAATAAAGTCAAATTAATAGTAAGAACCAAAGTAGAGTCAGAAGGTGAAGTATCTGTGTGGGTAGAATCGAGGAACTACAAAGGAAAAAAAAAATCATGCTTGGAGTAATGTATAGGCCTCCAAACAGTAGTCAGGAGCTGGGGCACAAGATACACCA
>NW_025215102.1:46391-57312 GCF_004010195.1 Chiloscyllium plagiosum | reverse complement strand
TGAGCTGCCAGAGAAAGTGGTGGAGGCCGTTACAATTACAACATTTAAAAGGCATCTGGATGGACATATGAATATGAAAGGTTAAGAGGGATATGGGCAAAGTGGTGGCAAGTAGATGACATTAATTTGCGATACCAAGTGTGCATGGATGGGTTGAACCAAACGGTCTGTTTCCATGCAGCACAGTTCTATGACTGTTTGACTCTGTAACAAGTAGGAAGTTCATGGGGCAGACTGAACAATGCACTGACACAGGGCTGATCAAACACATGTTCAACATTCAGACAAATGACCTCCCAACAGCTAAGCCTTGTGGTTTCGGCTATCCTGGTGACTTTGAAACAAAGAGTCAGCGAGTTTTGCACTGCAGGCTTCTTTGGCTCTGACCTGCTCTGTCACCATTGTCTTAATATGGTAGTCCAGTTCCGTTTCTAGTTAATAGTAACCCCAAGATGTTGAGAGTTGAGGATTCAGCGATGGGAACCATATTGAAAATCAAAGGATGGTGGTTTAATTCTCTGTTATTAGAGATTATAATAGTCTGGCATTTATTGACATGAATGTTCCCTGCAGCTTTTTATCCCAGTCTTGGATATTATGCAGGCTTTCTTGCACTTAGACATGGACTGCTTCAGTCTCTGAGTAATCCCATATCCCGCTGAATATTGTGCATACATTGGCAAATAGGTCTTATGATGGAAGGGAAGTACTTTAATAAAACTACTGAAGATGTTTGGGCCAAGGACAATCTCCTGAGAAACTCCTGCAGAGATGTTCTGCAGTTAAGATGTCTTACCGTCAACAATCACAGTCTTTCCTTTGTGCCAGTTATGACTCCAACCAGTGGAGAGTTTTCCTCGATTTTCATTGACTCCAGACGTGTTCACGCTGTTGAAGTCGCACTCAGTCAAATGCAGCTTTGATGTTAAGCAGAGTCATACTCATGTTACATCTGGAATCAACTCTTTTTCTCTCTGTTTCAACTGAGGCTGTAATGAGATCGGGAGCTGAGTGACTCTGAGCATCACTGAGTAGGTTATTGCTGAGCAGATGCTGTTTGTTAGCACTGTTGGTGACGCCTTACATCATTTTACAAAGGATCACAAGTAGTCTGATGTGACAGTAATTAGTTGGGTTGGCTTTGGTCTGCTTTTAGAGCATAACATACCTGGGCAAGTTTCCACTCTCTCAGTTATATGTCTGTGCAGTAGCTCAGCAACAAGTGCTTGCCCATGGATACAGCATATTCTGGAGCACATTTCATCTGTCCTATTGCTGGGATGTGGTCAGCCGTTGCCCGTCAGAGGAAGCCAAGATGGATCAACCCATCAGCATTTATGTTTGAAGAGAGTTGTGAATGAGTTCAGTCTTATCGTTGTATGCATGTGTACGCCTCCTCCCATTGTTGATCATTGGTGATATATGTGTAGCCATCGTCGCAAAGGGACCCAAATCACTCCCTCATGGGAGAGGGGGAATTGGTGGGAAGTTTAAAAGAATTCAAGATTGCGCCGATACCGGGCTAGTCCTTGCGAACTCCCGACAGCAGATCAAACTCTAACATTTCTTATAACCATGGGACATGTTCAAACTTAAATTCTATATCTGTAAAAATTACTGTGTGCAAGTTTTTCTTGCCCTATGATGTAAGTCTTTGCTTACTGTGATCTCCTGTACTGCTCCCAAATAATGCTTTTCATTGTACTTAGGCACACATAACAATAAATCAAATCAAAGCTGGGGGTCACCACAGCCCCTGTGAGGTGAGAAGGAAAGTCCTTCATGGTAACTTCAGCTAGTTTAGGAATTGTATTTCCTCGACATTGCAAACCAGTTACCCAGCTCACTGAGGGAGCTCGTTACTGAGTGGACATTCTCCAGGGAAGGATATCTTTCGAACACTACGAGATTTAGTGATGGGAATGTTTGAGTGGAATCCAATATTTCTTCTGGAATAAAGCTTCTCATTTCATTAATTAATGTCATCAGAATTGTCCAATATTTAAAACTGATTTTTAAAAATAAATATATTTTTACACAAGAACTTAATGGGCATTGTCATAATCTGTTTGTTCACATTTCAAGGGAACACTCGTTTGAACAGTGTTGCAACCTCAAAATCCCTAGGCGATCCCCATGGCATAAAGTATTGGGCTTGGAAACGTGAGACATCAGTGTTTGATGCAGAGAGATTGACAGCAGCACGAAAGCTCAGATGACTTCGCAGGGGATATGCTTGAAACATTTGGAATTATCAATAAATTATTCCACGTGATTCTTGCTGTCATTAGCCTTCCTGGTAAGTGACCTAACCTATTGAGGCTTTGGAGATCTGGTTAAGAGTTGCTCTCTGCACTTTGTGAAGGATGATGCTCCATTCTGACCTCGTGCTCACAATTATACAGGCACTCGAACATTTATTAAGGCAGACATTTTGAATGCATTGGAGGTTTAATCCTGACTCGTGATAGCCCTTGTAGTGCAGTGGTCGCGTCCCCACCTCTGAACCATAAGGATTACAATATGGGTTAAACCATTTCTGTGTTGCAGCTTTAAATTAGCAAGGGGGTGTTTGTCCTGTGTTGTAACACAAGCTCGTGGAGTGATCAACTGTAAAATAGGTAGCACAATTCTAAAGGGAGTGAAAGAGCAGAGGTACAAGATGTAAATTGATATAGATCAATGAAAGTAGCAGAGTGTGGTGCATGTATGGAATGAGCTGCCAGAGGAAGTGGTGGAGGTTGGTACAATTTTATCATTTAAAAAGCATCTGGATGGCTATATGAATAGGAAGGGTCTGGAAGGATATGGGCTAGGTGTTGGCAAGTGAGACTACATTAGATTAGGATATCTGGTCAGCGTGGATGAGTGGACTGAAGGGTCGGTTTCCGTGCTGCATATCTCAATGCCTCTTTGACCCTTTGACTGTGTTCAAGTTCCAACTGCACTGGAGATATTTCTGAGTAACTTGATTGAAGTAACAGTATTCAGTGAATTGTCACATATGACATCAGTATTCTCGTGATACACACCTCTTCAGGAACCAGGTTCGGTTTCTCAAGTCTGAAAGGAGTGGTCTCCTGTTCTTGATTGTGTTCTTTCCCATAAGATGGGATTCAATGTCAGATCCAAGACACATGGAGAGATCTGTTTCTTAAAGAGAAATGTGTTTGATCGTGTCAGCACAGAGAACACTGGAAAAATTCAATAGATGAAGTAGCATTCCAGGAGGAAGAAACGGTTAACATTTCGAGTCCAATATGACCCTGCATCAGAACTGCTTCTGGGAGCGAGGATCTATGGTAGGAGCACTAATCCCGAGGGGAAAATGCCACTTGGCAAACCCAAAATGAGGAGGATTCTGGTACTAGTCACTGGACCTGAACAAGAAACAGTTTATTTCAGTTTCTCAGGTGAGTGATTTACAGATCCAGTCCAGTCTTACACAGTGTCTAAATCTCTCCAGTCTCCAAACCTGTCATGGGACAAGAAACCCTGGGGACAGCCTGAAAATGGTGAGAAACGTAATTTGTGGAGGATTTGAGTTAATGTAGAATTTCAGTTTTGTCCACTTAAATACTACCCTGGAATGTGTCAACGATAGAATGCATTTAGGGATTCCTATGAACATACAAAACACATGAAATTAAAATTTTTATTTGTGCTAGAAAAAAAACTATCCACACTGTTTGAGTCATGCGCAGAGATTTATTCAATCTGATTGTAAGATTCCTCACTGAGCTGGAAGGTTTCTTTTCAGTCACATCATCACCATTCTAGGTAATGTCATCAGTGAGTCTCCAGTGAAGTGCTGATATTATGTCCCGCTTTCCATTTATGTTTCTTAGTTTCCTTCGGGTGAGTGACATTATTTCAGGTTCTTTTTCTTTTAAGTGGAGTCCAAATCAATGTGTTAACTGACGGAGTTATGGTTAGAATGACATGTCTTTAGGAATTCTCGTGGGCGACCCTGTTTATCTTGTCTGCAGATGGATGCATTGTCCCAGTCAACGCGGTGCCCTGCTTCGCCTGTATAAAAAAACTACTAGTGATAGTTGGTCATATCTTTTTGTGCCTAGTTGGTGTTCATGGTTCTTGGTGGCTATTGTTCTGCCAGTTTGCCTGATGTAGTTTTTTGTTATAGTCCCTGCATGATATTTTATAAGTGACATTCGTTTGTCTGGTTGTTCTGGTTGTACGTTTGCTCACTGAGCTGGAAGGCTTGTTTTCAGATGTTTTGTCACCATTCTTTGTGACATCGTCAGTGAGTCTCAGGTGAATCACTGGTGTTACAACCAGCAAAGCCAATGTCATTTACAATATAACATGCAGAGAGTTTACCAAACACTACATTAGAAAAATATGCAGAAAACGAGCCACCAGGATACATGGACACCAACTAGACTCAAAAAGCAAAAGCTTACTATCACTAATATCCTTTTGTACAGATGAAGAAGGACACCACTTTGACTAGGACAACACATCCATCCTAGGATAAGCTAAACAGAGACATGCAAGGGAATCCCTATCTTTTCATACAGGCGAATCAGGACATCACTTTGACTGGGACAACACACCCATCCAAGGACACGCTAAACAGAGACATGCATGAGAATTCCTAGAGGCATGGCATTTAGTGGGCAGCATGGTGGCACAGTGGCTAGCACTGCTGCCTCACAGCGCCAGAGACCCAGGTTCAATTCCCGACTCAGGCGACTGACTGTGTGGAGTTTGCACGTTCTCCCCGTGTCTGCATGGGTTTCCTCCGGGTGCTCCGGTTTCCTCACACAGTCCAAAGATGTGCAGGTCAGGTGAATTGGCTATGCTAAATTGCCCGTAGTGTTAGGTAAGTGGTAGATCTAGGGGTGTGGGTGGGTTACGCTTCGGCGGGTCGGTGTGGACTTGTTGGGCTGAAGGGCCTGTTTCCACACTGTAATGTAATGTAAACTAATCTAATCTAATCATTCCAACTGGAACTCCATCAATTAACACATCAATTTTGACCCCATCTACCATCCTCCAAGAAAAGAAGAATCGGAAATGATATCACTCACCCTAAGAAACCCAGCAAGAGAAATAGACTGTGGAACATAACAGCAGCACAGCATCAGATGCTCACTGATGATATTGCCTCATAAAGTGTGAAACATCTGAAAACACACCTTCCCGCTCAGCAAGCAACCTTGCAACCACAACCTAACCTGAGCTTCAAATCTTCTTAAAAAATTGTTAATATATTAAATCTGCAAATTAACACTTTCTGTTCTCTTATTTCTCATGAAGTTAATTTACTTGCAGTTATGGTCAAGTACCGAGGAAAGTGCGGCCTCTCAACATGCACCTCTCATTACTTCGTGGCCATGGCAATAGCAGATCTATTTGTAATAATCACAGAGGTTGTTCTGTGGCAGATTAAATATTACTATTTCCCTGGGTCTTTCATGGACCTCACCCCTGTGTGCAGTGTTCACAATGTTCTTGTTCGATCAGTGATGGACTGTTCTGTCTGGTTCACAGTCACCCTCTCCGTTGATCGATTCATTGCCATTTGTTTCCAGAAGCTGAAAACGAAATATTGCACCAAGAAAAATGCAGCCGTCATCCTCTCAATAACCTGCAATCTGCTCTGTTTTACAAATGTCCCCTTCTACTTTGTATATAAACCGAAACAGGTCATTGCCAACACTTCATGGTTCTGCTATCCAAAGGAAAATTATTTTATTGAGCCTGGATGGGTTGGATTTAATTGGTTTGATAAGGTTTTAACACCTTTGCTTTAATTCTGTTGCTCAACGCTCTGACAGTGAGACATATTTTAGTGACCAGTCAGATCTGTCAGGGACTGAAGGGTCAGAGAAAAGGAGAAAATCACATTGACCCAGAGATGGAGAGCAGAAGAAAGTCTGTGATTTTACTTTTGGCCATATCTTGCACCTTCATAATTTTGTGGTCAGTTTTTGTTATAGAATTATTTTATTATAACATTCGAGGAACATACCTGAGAAATTACAATAATTCAGAAATTATATTTGCAATGGCTGGCCTTTCACTGGTGAATTTAAATTGCTGCACAAACACATTTGTTTACGTGGCAACTCAATCAAAGTTCAGAGAACAAATCAGGGAAATGATGAAATATCCTGTCACATTGATTATCCAATTAATGAATAAACAAAAGAGCTGAATGTAGTGTCGAGGCATGTACCAGTATATACTATCATGAATGACAACAAATTCACCAGATGTATTGGTGAATAGCTGGAACCTAAGCTGTGGTCCTCATTGTGTCCCACCTGTCATTACCTTCTATTCCAAAAATACACATTCTGCTTTCTGTTTGTTAATGAATTCTCAGTCCATGCTAGTATATTACCCCAATCCCACTTGCTATGATTTTACAAACCTAAATTTCTAAATGGGACTTTACCAAAAAGTTTTTGCAAATCCAGCACGACATCCACTTAATGTTCCTTATCTATTATTAGTTTATCTTCAAGGAATTCCAATCTGTTTGTAAAACGTGATTTCCCTTTCATCAATCCATTTTAACTTTGTGAAATCCCATTTCCACATTCTTCAGTATGAACTCTTACATTTTCCCAATGTCTGAGTTTTCCCAATCTGCCCAATCTTCCATATCCGACAGGAAAAGTTCATCACTCATATAAAGTTCATCTTTGCACCTTAGTTTAAAGAGCCAGAAAATAGCACAATTTTGCTGCTCTACAGAAGTACTGCTCCGATGTTTAGAGTTCAATCAAGGAACAGATTGCAATAAAAACATGTAATAAAAAAATCCACTCTTGTCACCGGTGTAGATACAGAAAATAAAGACAAATAAGATTACACTTTAAAAAACTAACCATTTAGCCGTTCATCTGTTGTCAGCACCCTCATACATGTTTCGCTAAGGTCAGCTGTGAATTTCATTGTTTGTCTATTTTTCTTGGATGAGGTCCAATGCTCAGAGATCATTGAAACCAAACAGCAGAATCAGTCAGCTCTCTAGGGTCACTTCTGGGTCACACTGCTGTGCAAGGTCACTGCTGGGTCACACAGCTGAGCAGAATCACTGCTGGGTCATGAGGCTGTGCAGGGTCACTGCTGGGTCACACAGCCGTGCAGGGTCACTGCTGCGTCACACAGTTGTGCAGGGTCACGACTGGGTCACAACTCTGCAAGGTCACTGCCAGATCACAGAGCTGTTCAGGGTCACTGCTAAGTCACACAGCTGTGCAAGGTGCCTGCTGTGTCACCCAGCTTTTCAGCGTCACTGCTGGGTCATGAGGCTGTGCAGGGTCACTGCTGGGTCACAACTCTGCAAGGTCACTGCCAGATCACACAGCTGTTCAGGGTCACTGCTAAGTCACACAGCTCTGCAGGGCCACTGCTGTTTCACACATCTGTGTTGCATTAACTGCTGGGTCACAAAGCTGTGCAGTTTAATTACTGGATCACGCAGCTGTGCAGAGTCAATGATGGGTCACACAGCTGTGCGGGGTCACTGCTCGGCCACACAGCTGTGCAGGTTAATTACTGGATCACACAGTTGTGTAGGGTTAATTGCTGGGTCACACAGCTCTGCAGGTTAATTGATGCATCATAGAACTGTACAGATTCGCTGTTGTTTCACAACGTTTTGCAGTTACAATGCTGGGTCACACAGCTGTGCAGATTCACTGTTGGGTAATGAAGCAGTGCAGTTTCTGGTTCACGCAACTTTACAGGTTCATTGTTCTGTCAGACAGACTGCTGGTTCAATTGTTTTGTTTGTTCCATGAAAAAACTCAATCAAGTTTGTGAGACAGTATTTTCCTCACACAAAAACATGCTCACTATTCAAATTCAATACTTGTGTCTCCATATGCACATAAACCCTATCCTCCAGAATTCTCTCCAACAACTTAACCACCGCCGATGTCAGACTCACAGGTCTTTAGTTCCCAGCCTACTCCTTACATCCATTTGTAAACAATGGCATTATATTAGACAACTTCCAATCTTCTGGTTCTTCACCCATGTTTATAGATGATTCAAATATTTCTGCTATGGCCCTACAATTTCCTCCCCAATTTCCCACAACATCCTGGGACACACTTGATCAACTCCTGGAGCTTTATCTACTTTTATGTTTTGTAAGACCTCCAGGGCTATCTCTTCTGTAATATGAACTATTCTCAACACATCAATCTTTAATTCACTCGGTTCTCTTGTCTCAATTTCTTTCTCAACAGTGAGAAATATTCATTTAATATATGTCCCACCTCTTGAGGTTCAACAGAAAGATGACTTTGTTGATCTTTAGACTAAGAAGTGAAACTAATACAACATAGAACATTACAGCAGAGTACAAGCCCTTTAAGGAAGTGCTTGTCTACTAACAGAAGTTGGACACAGAATATCGAGCCTGTACTGCGCTATGATGTTCTCATCAAACAAAGAGTATTACAACGCAGTACCCCTCGGCTAATAAAGGAAGTTAGACTCATAGACCATAGAACGTGACAGGGCAGTACAGGCCGCTTATGGAACCGCTTGGCAAATAAAGGAAGTTAGACTCATAGAACAAAGAATATTACCGCTCAGTACAGAGCTGGAACCACCCGACTAATATAGGAAGTTAGACTCTAAAAACATGAAATATTAAAGAGCAGTTAGGGCTAATAATGAAAGTTACACTCATAGAACATAGAACATTATAGCGCAGTCCAGGCCTTTTATGAACCCGCTCAGCTAACACAGGAAGTTAGATTGTTAGAAATAGAACATTACAGCACAGTACAGGTACTTTATGGAACCGCTCGACTACTAAAGGAGGTTAGACTCATAGAACATAGAACAGTGCAGGTGCTTTATGGAATCTCTCACCGAATAAAGGAAGTTAGACTCATAGAAAATAGAACATGACAGGCCCTTTGTGGAAACGCTCGGCTAATAAAGCAAGTTAGACTATACAACTTCGAATGTGACAGCGCAGTCCAGGCCCTATATGGAAACGCTTGGCGAATAAGGAAGTTAGACTTATCTAATATGCAGCACCACATCATAGTGGCCCTTTATGGAACGACTCGGCTCATACCAGACATTTGCCTAATACAACACAGAACATTAGTGTAGTACAGGACCTTTATGGAAACTGCTCCACTAAAACAGGATGTTAGACTCATAGAACATGGAACATGACAGTGCAGTAGAGGCGCTTTATGAAACCTCTCAGCTAATACAGGAAGTTAGACACCTGGAACATAGTACATTACAGCACAGTGCAGGCCCTGCATGGAACTGCTTGGCTAATAATGAAAGTTACACTCATAGAATATAAAACATTACTGCGCAGTAGAGGAAAGTAGACTCACAGAACAAATCAGTAGAGTCCCTTTATGGAACCTCTTCACTAACAAAGGAAGTTAGACTAACACAATATCGATCATTACACTTAATGGGACTGCTCGGCTCATGAAGGACAGTAGACGAATACAACCCGGACTATGACAGCACAGTACAGACCCTTTTATCGAACCGAAAAGCCAGTAAAAGAAGTTCGACTAATACAACATAGAACTTTGCATCGCAGTACAGGCCTTTTATGCAACCACTCGGCTAATAAAGGAAGTTAGGCTAATACAACATAGGACAATAGAGCGCAGTACAGGCTGCTTATGGAACCGCTTGGCTAATAAAGGAAGTTAGAGTAATGCAAAATAGAACATTACAGCGCAGTACAGGCCCTTTATAGAACAGCTTGGCTGATTAAGGAAGTTAGATTAATGGAACATAGAATATGACAGCGCAGTATGGGCCCTTTATGGAACCTCTCGGCTAATAAAGGAAGTAACACTCATAGAACATAGAACATTACAACGCAGTGCAGAGCATTATGGATCCGCTCAGCTAATAAAATAATTTAGACTAATACAACATAGCACATTACAGCCCAGTACAGGCCCTTTATGGAACTGCTCAGCTGATAAAGTAAACTAGACTCATAGAACATACAACAGTACAGCGCAGTACAAACCCTTTAAGGAACCAGTCTCACAATAAAGGAAGTTAGACACAGAGAACATCGGGCCTGTTCTGCGCTGTAATGCTCTTTATGAAACCGCTCAGCAAATAAAGGAAGTTAGACTAATACTAAATTGGATATGACAGCACAGAAAATGATCCTTTATGCAACCGCTCGGTTCATAATGAAAGTTACTGGAAAAGCGCAGCAGGTCAAGCAGCATCCAAGGAGCAGGAGAATCGATGTTTCGGGCATGAGCCCTTCTTCAGGCTCATGCCCGAAACGTCGATTCTCCTGCTCCTTGGCTGCTGCCTGAACTGCTGCGCTTTTCCAGCAATCAATTTTCAGCTCTGATAACTCCAGCATCTGCAGTCCTCACTCTCTCATAATGAAAGTTACACTGACAAAACAGAACATTACAACGCAGTACAAGCCCTTTGTGGAACGGCTAATTATAAGAGTTACACTCAGAACGTAGAGCATTACAGCGCAGTACAGACCCTTTATGGAACCGCTCAACTAATACAGGAAGTTAGACTCATAGAACATGGAAGATGACAGGGCAGTACAGGCCGCTTATGGAACCGCTTGGCAAATAAATGAAGTTAGACTTATACAACAAAGAACATTATAGCGCAGAACACAGCTTTATGGAACGGCTCGGCTAATACAGGTAGTTAGACTCAAAGAACATAGAACATGACAGCGCACTACAGGCCCTTTCTGGAACTGCTGGGCTAATAAAGGAAGTTAAACTCATGGAACATACAGCATTACAGCTCAGTACAGGCTCTTTAAGGAACCGCTCGGCTAATCAAGGAAGTTCAACACATAAAACATAGAATATCACAGCGCAGTACAGACTCTGTAAGGAACCGCTCGGCTAATAATGGATGTTTGGCTAAGACATCATAG
>NW_025215102.1:3256-32450 GCF_004010195.1 Chiloscyllium plagiosum | reverse complement strand
TCGATTCTCCTGCTCCTTGGATGCCGCCTGACCTGCTGCGCTTTTCCAGCAACACATTTTTCAGCTCTAACTTATCCTGATTACCATTTTACTTATTTTCATCTGAACTCTGAATTCTCCAATTTAAATAGAGATGTTCGGAGGGTTTCAAATGTGGAGGAGTTGCCCATGTAAAGTTTAATTTCCTGGACAATTCCTTTGGAGTTTGCTAGAATTGGAACTCTTCAGGATCCCCATGTTGAACTCCTAGCTATGCTGGGAAATAACTGTCTAGTGGAAAATATGGGCTATCATATTAAAAATTGGACTGTTGTTTCTCAACATCAAGAATTTTTTTTATCCTTACCATGTTTTCCCAACAATCTTGCTATTGCAAACTTTATCTACGGACTGGGAAAATTCTGTCCATGTGTAACTTTCTCCTGGAGAAATGTTGAGATTTACTTTTAATTGGATTTTATAACATGATAAAACTGGTTGCACTCACAATAATGATGCTGGAACCTTCTATTTGTTGTGGTTTGATTCATTGTTTATTCAGAGCTGGGCAAAATAAACATTTCACAAAAATGGTCACTATTGTTATTGCAACTTTTTAAGGAGTTCATGCCTTTAGATTGCATATAGCTCCCTGATTCATTACCAATGCAATTGTCTTACAAATATTATACAAGTTATTTTGTGAAAGATAATAATTTAATCAGGCAATCAAATAGTTAATAAATGCAAAAAGCATTAAGCCAAACTATTAAGTACAAATTTAAATGCAATATTATGAAGACTGCTAGCCCATGTGTTGAAATGTCTATAGCATTTACATACATTAACCTTTTACATGATGCTATCTTACTCTGATGAGGTTATGTTTCTGACATATTTGTCGGGTTATGATAAATGAGCTACCTTTCCAGATGTTGATTATTTGACCTTCTTTAAGTCAGCCTCTACCAAGCCTGTCATATTAATAGCGGTTTGATAGCTCAAATTAAATAAAATCCCTTAGTGAAAAACATACCAAGTTTGGAATGAAATATTCTGCCCTTCCAATGATTAAAATACTTTATGTAAAGAAAGTCAGCTTCCTTTACATTTGGCTGTTTTTCCTATTTGGTTCCAGCTCACCGCCTAGGATATTTTACTGCCTATAACCATTCCAAATGCATGTTAAAGAAAGAGGTGTGGAGGAAACCAGGCATTAATTGACAATTTTTTCCATATATTTTTATTGAGGTGAGACACATAGAAGGGTCAACCTTTTTTCAAATCAGATGCTCACTTGTGTAATTTCTGAATTCTACTGAGCTGATGTTGCTGATTTAAAATTTTAAACAAAGTTATCCCTAATAGTTTAGGAGGAGGAGTTTATTTATGTGAGCAGTACAGGATTCCATTGTGCTTTTTGCCAGGTTCATACTTAAGTTACAAACTAGATCTATTTTACACGGGCTGTAACTAATCAAACAAAAGTGACAAGGGACACACACATGATCAAGTAATTTTATTTTTCAACAGATTTCTTGACTCTATTTCATCTGTTTGCTTCCTAGTAGAAAAGTTATGAACAATTTTCTCTTGACTACAGTATTCACAGCTCAACCCACAGTTGGTTGCTTTCTTTTAAATCTCCATTTTCAAGATAGATCTGTTTTCTAAGTATGATATAGTGCAATAAAGTTTCAGACTTTGTTTTTATTCATCACAGATATTGGCATCGCCCATCCCAAATTGACCAAAGGATAGTGAGAAGTGAATTACATTGCTATAGGTTTGGAGTCATATGTCAGCCAAACCAGGTAAGGATGGCAGATTTCCTTCCCTAAATTACATTAGTAAACCAGATGGGTTTTTCCTGACAAATTGACTTTGTTAATCAGGACACTCTTATTTCTAGATTATTGTTAAATTCAAGTTTGAACCCAGGTCCAAATAATAATCTAGATTAATAATCTAGTGATACTACCACTAGGCCATCATTTTCCCTTGTGCTGGAATAAGTATTGTTAATGATAATGAGCAACAAGCTTTTATTTCATAACGACGTTATGTAGCATTGCTGTTCAAAAAGTATTGTAAAGATACGCATAGTGATTATAAAATTATTATTTAATTTTGGTGCTGGAAAAACTTGCAGAAACAATTATTTGGGATAAAATGAATAATCTCATGTTAAAGCATGGCTTAATTCAGAAATCAATATAGATTTGTTACAGGGAAACAGTGCGTAACTAACTTGCTGGTGTTTTTTTGAGGAAGTAACAGACAGTGTTGATGAGAGCAAGGTTATTGATATGGTTCACATGGACTTCCAGAGATTGTTTGATACAGTACCACACAACAGGCTTGAGAAATGTTATAGGCCATGGAATAAAAGGAACAGCAGCAACCTGTACGTAAAATTGCCTGAAATATAAAAAAACGAAGTGTAATGGTTAATTTGTATTTTTTGAGTCAGAGGGAGTTTTGATTTGGAATTTCCCAGGATACTTGCTTTCCTGATAATTAAATGATCTAGATCTTGGAGGGCACAAAATTTAGGAGAATTGTAAACTGCAAGGAAGACAGTGCATAGTTTTGAAGGACTTTGACAAGTGGGCGAAAGTTAACAGATTAAATTCAATGCAAAGATGTGTGCAATGCAGTTTGGTACGAAGAACATTGTGAGAAATATGGAATACTTCTATAGAGTTTATAGGAGCAGATTGCATTTTGGGTGTATTTGTCACTCAGTAAGGCAGGATAGGTAGACAGCAATTAAAAAAAAAAATTCTAGTCTTCATTTAATAAAGTCATAGAGTACAAAAACAAGCAGTTGTTGGATATTGGTTAAACCTCAGCTGGAGCACTGTGCATAGTCCCAGACACCACACTTTGGGAAGGATGTGAGTGAATGAAGAAGAGGTTTATAAGAATGGTTCCAGGGCTGAGACACTTCAATGGCAAGGATAGATTGGAGAAGCTGGGACTGTTTTCCTCAGAAAGGAGAAGGCAGATGGAAGATTTGCTGTTCTGTCTTCCTCACTCTTTTGAAATCGATGGGAAATGTGTAGTAGTGTTACTGTCCTTTTTCTGATCGTCAGTTTATTGCTTTTGTCCCAGTTTGATGATTGGATAATCCACCAGATTATCCATCCTCAATTCCAATTTGGTTTCTTTCATCAATATTGTGCCTCTTCCTTGATGTATCTTCTGTCTAAAAATTTAGTAACCAGGAATGTTGAGATGTCTCAGTAATTGTTATAACATAATAATCACATATGTCAACCTGTGCTATCAGCTGATCCGCCTATTCCCTCGGCTTCTTGCGCTGATGTGTATAATTTTTAACATGATCAAACTCCTTTCCTGTCTGTTTCCTAGTCTTTGTTTCCTTTGCCTTTCCAACATGCTGACTAATTTTCTGCCTCCCATTTCTAAATCTACAATCACTCCCTTGCCAAATATAAAACTTACTGAATAGTACCAACAATATACTTTTCGAGGACTTGGGCCCCAGTCTTGTTGAGGTGCTGTAACTCTGGTCTGACCCGAGTAACTTTCCCCATGCCTCAGAAATCAGAAGCCCCCACTTCCTGAACTATCTCTCTAATCATGTTTTCATCTCTTCTATCTTGCTATTAATGTAGAAAACGTCACTGGGAGCAATTCAGAGATCTATTACCTTTTGAGGTCTTGCTTTTCAATCTGTTATCTCTCTCCTGAAACTTTTGCCTTCAAGACCTTGTCTCCTTTTTTGTCTATATTATTCACAATATGAATCACAATCGCTAACTGTTGACTGACCCCTGACCCTGCTTCCCAACCACCACCCCTCTGCCCACTCCCCACCCATTCGTCAGGACAACTTGACACAGCTCAGTGATATCTTTTGACGTAACTAACATGGAGGTAACGTAACATCTGTTCTCACAGCTGTGGCTACAGAAACTCTATTTTACCATTCAAATCCCATGCTATGTCTACTCTTACTACCCTTTCTTCCACCAGCCTAAGCCCATGCAGCTGAGCCAGCAATGGTGCTGTGGATTTGTCACTGGCTGCACTTCTCACTCAGAACTATCACTTTCAACAGTATTTGAAACTGAATACTTGTTGTATTAAGAGATGCTGGTTGCCTTGAGGGGTCCCTACCCTGCCAGCATGTTCCACTTGTTGTTCAGATGGTCAACCACTCCCTCTCTGCCTGTGTATTTTTAATCTGTAGGAAACCATCTCAATAAATGTGCTACTCACAAAGCTCTCACACTCACAGGTGCCCTTCAGAGATTCAGGCCACCATGTAACCTCTGCCATCTTGACCTCAATCCACTCTGGTTGGTGACACTTTCTGCACTTTTGGTTGTGAGAAATCTTTCTCAGATGACTCAGATGACTCATGCCTTCCAGCTGTACCTTAAATTTGTAGATTATTAATGGGAACTGCTTATCAATTTGTTCCTTCCCTTGTATTGACATTTCCATAAGTTTGGGTGGCACTGTAGCTCAGTGATTACCACTGCTGCCTCACAATAATAGGGACCGGGTTTGATCCCAGCCTTGGGCAACTGTCTGTGTGGAGTTTGCATGCTCTCCATGTCTGCGTGGGTTTCCTCTGGGTGCTCTGGTTTCCTCCCACAGTTCAAAGATGTGCAGGCCAGTTGAATTGGCCATGCTAAAATGCCCATAATGTTCAGGGATATGTAAATTAGTTGCACTAGTCAGGGGTAAACATAAGGTGGGAGGGGGGGAGTGGGTTACTCTTCAGAGTGGTATGGCCTGTTTCCATATTGTCGGGATTCTATGAACTGATTTACTTTTGTTGGTGATGTATTTGTTGGAGGCATTTCACCCAATTTATTTCCCCACTCACTGCATTCCGTCGTCATCTAGATTTACCAATACTAAGGCTGCCAGGAGTACCTCTGTAATTTGGATAAATATCTTCCTGCTAACCTAATTAGTGCCTCAACAAATCCGCTCTCAGATCTCCCTGTTCCCTATATTCTTACATAAAGCAGTTTTCTAAAAGACTAGAATGGGACCACTTCCCTAAAACAAATTTTAACATCATTATATGCTGAACAGTGTCTGATTGCAGTCATTTGTAAAGATGAGTATTCCAACGCATTCAATCCATGTTGACCATTGAACATTGATGCTAATTTTACACTATCATTTGGGATCACGTGTCATTCCAAATTAGGTGATTTAATGTCCATTGATGTCTACAGTCATTTTCAGCAATCTGTCATTTAACACCATTAAATGCTCCATTGTGTTCTGCTGAATATCCTCAGTTACTAAGTTCTATAAATTAAGCACTTGCTCAAGCAGCATATCATCTATCTAGACGTCTTCCTGCTTACTTTGGTGCTAAGAGGCTTTCACAAAACTATTCCAGTCTGCTTGTTCAAATATGCTGCTATTCCTTTAGGATTCTGTCTAACCACGTCCAAGCAACTGTCCAGCCTCTTCAACTGTTCCAGCAAATGTTAATAACAGACAAGTCCAATCCAACTTGTAGATCTTATCTTCAATTGTTTTGATTTTAACAAAGTGGTTTCTTGCTGAAACATAAGTAGGAAATGATGCAGATTTTGCTTTACTAACAAAATGGAAATGATGACAAAATAAACTAATCCAAACCATCCACTTATAACTCAAATTGAAAGATTTTAAATGCAAAATAAAAGTATAATTTTATTCATCCCACTTCTTTCTAATTTGAAAAGAAACAAAACAGTTTTTGAATAGTGCCCAAAGCATTCTTAGTACAGTTCTCAAAACACCACTGCTGTTACAATAACCCCAAAAAGAAAACACTCATATAATACTCCTACCAGTGTGCCTATATTTATCACCTTATTAAGTTTAAGTCACTTGGGGCTTCAGTTGCTCTTCCTGGAGCTATTATACACTGGAGCCTCATTGCTCTTAGCCCAATTAACCACTTTCAGATCATTATTGGGTCTGGAATCAAAACAAACATTTTACTCTCAGGACCCAACCCACTAAATCATTGTCTTCTCAGGATTGCTGTTCTACACAGTCAACTTTTTCCAATATCTTCACAGGATGAAAAAAAACTACCCAGAGTTAAAAGTGAACCTAAAAATCTCTCAGTCATGGTCATTTCTCTTCAGATTAAAATATTCTAAATGCCAGGGTTGGAGGATTCGAGCTATAGGGAGAGGCTGAACAGGCTGGGGCTGTTTTTCCTGGAGCTTCGGACGTTGAGGGGTGACCTTAGAAATTTACAAAATTATGAGGGGCATGGATAGGATAAATAGACAAAGTCTTTTGCCTGGGGTCGGGAAGTCCAGAGCTAGAGGGCATAGGTTTAGGGTGAGAGGGGAAAGATATAAAAGAGACCTAAGGGGCAACTTTTTCACGCAGAGGGTGGTGCATGTATGAAATGAGCTGCCAGAAGAAGTGGTGGAGGCGGTACAATTGCAACATTTAAAAGGCATTTGGATGGGTATATGAATAGGAAGGGTTTGGAAGGATATGGGCTGGGTGCTGGCAGGTGGGACTAGATTGGGTAGGGATATCTGGTCAGAATGGATGGGTTGGACCGAAGGGTCTGTTTCCATGCTGTACATCTCTATGAATCTATGAACTCCTGAATCAACCTTTTAGGCCCAATTATTTATCATGCTGAGTCACAAATAAATTTAAAATAGACAAGCCCATCATTTGCCAACCAATCACTCAACAGTGGGCTTCAACCAAAACTGTTTTTCGAATGAATCACCATGGACACAGAAATGCTTACAAGTTAACTATTAACTTCAAGCACACAGAAAAATCCTACCAGTTACTAATTAAAAAAAAGACTCAAACTCTAATTCATTGGATTCATGTGGAAGCAGTCCATTTGGCCCATCGAGTCGGCACTGGCCCTCTGAAGAGCATCCCACCGAGACCACCCGCAACTTTATCCCTTTTACCCTCCATTTGCCATGGAATCCTGTACATCCCTGGGTACTATAGGCAATTGAGCATGGCCAATCCACTTAACCTGCACATCTTTGGACTGTCGGAGGAAACCCACAGGCACTTCAAGCAAACCCACAGTGCAAACTCCAAGGGTGGAATCAAACTCAGGTCCCTGATGCTGTGAAGCAGCAGTGCTAACCACTGAGCGGCCTAGATCTCAAAGAGGTACGCTCTACTGCAGCAATAACATGTGTGTGTTGCTAGACCACTTTCCCTCCTTTAGTATGTCCTGATTTGCATTGTCAATGATCTATCTTATTGTCAACCATCAAAACAAAGGTCAAAACAACGTACATAAGCACCTTAGCTCATTGAGTTGTTTCACTAAAAGTTATATCTCTAGGATCTTCCACAAATTCAAAATATTAGCCACTTAGGCAGATTTAAAATATTTTTGGAGTATTTCCAAACTGGGACAGCTACTGTACAGATATATTTAATTATATTTTGTTAACTTTTTTTAACTTTTAAAGTTGACAGCTCACTGGAGATAACATGATGTTGGCCAAAGGTATTTTCTAAAAATGACTAAAACAAATTTAAAACATTTATAGATTTATAGATTTATTTTCTGCTTCTTGCTAGTGGTAGCTTTTTGCTACCTATTGATTCTTCATTGCAATGTTTCTGAAGTTGCTCATGAATACTTTTCATTCTAATATGCCCATCTTGTGTTGGCTACGTTCTGCACTTGGTCAGTAGCAATTTGTCATTGCCTGAAATTTCAACCTAGTATGTGATCAACCAATTATACATGGAGTTTTCTTGTATAATAATGACTATATAGTTGTAATACATGGTGAAAAAGGAAAGATCTAAAACTTTAAATAATTATTACAAGGTATGTATCTTTTCTGGTAGAACCACTTAGACTTCCAAATGAAAAAACTTTCCAAGAAAGGTTTTGTTAATTCAAGTGCTAATTTATACATTGAAACCATTTAAGTATCAAAGAGATATGGCCACACTTTTGTGAGATTCAAACCCTGGATGAGGTTTTCCAATTCATTACAGTTCCAGAAGGCATTCCCAACTTGTTAAGCTCTCAGATGAGGAGGAATGAATAGACACCCCTTTATCACCCACCAGCTTGGCTGGTTAAAACATGGTTTATTTAGAAAGAACCCCTCCCTTTGTGGATACTGTCCTCCCTGACCCAATGAAGTTATCTTTTCAAAGGGGCCAATTTAACCAGGCTTTCCTGAAATAACAAAATGGGTGAGTTTCTTAATTACTAGATGCTAGAAGAATTAGGAATACAACACAAACATATACAGATTAGAGGTTGGAGGGGAAATCAAAAAATATAAAACTTAGAATAACCAGATATATGGACCAGTTTCTGAATTGATCATGTAGAGCAGATAGTTGAATGTTATGGCCATTGTTGTGAAGTTCAGTAATGTTAATGTTAGCATTTAAACAGATGATTGTTGGGATTCTTGGTTTTGTAGGCTGAATTGAACTTCCTTTGCCCTGATTCTTTTTGATACAGTTTTACAGCACTCAGGCAAAGTAGAGGTGATTAGGGGTTCCTCATTCCACTGTGACCTTTACAGCACACTAATGCTTGAACTCAGAATGAGGTACACAAGAGCGTTCAGTCCTTCTAGACCACTCTAATAAAATTGAAACTGGCCTTATTTCAATAGTCTTGGACAGTAAAACACAAAATATATCTACAATTTGGAACATATTCTCCAAACAGTGTTTAGGAGAGGGTCCACAGCCTCTTGTATTCTTCGTAGTCACAAAACACGGCGGCACGGTGGCACAGTGGTTAGCACTGCTGCCTCGCAGCGCCAGAGATCCGGGTTCAATTCCCGCCTCAGGCGACTGACTGTGTGGAGTTTGCACGTTCTCCCCGTGTCTGCGTGGGTTTCCTCCGGGTGCTCCGGTTTCCTCCCACAGTCCAAAGATGTGCAGGTCAGGTGAATTGGCCATGCTAAACTGCCCGTAGTGTTGGGTAAGGGGTAAATGTAGGGGTATGGGTGGGTTACGCTTCGGCGGGTCGGTGTGGACGTGTTGGGCCGAAGGGCCTGTTTCCACACTGTAAAGTAATCTAATCTAAAAAAAAAACATCACAATACAGTCTGTTTGAGATTTCTTTAACACCTTTAGGTGTGATATCCCATAGGTTCAGCATTTTTTTTTACACACCTGCAGTTATTTTCTCTGCAGCAGTCCTTGTTCTAAAAAAAAACACATTTTTAAATAAGGGCTGAAAGTATTTGCAGTATTTCAGGGCACTAACCAGTGGCCACAACACTATGTCCATACTAGACTACTTTTTACAGCTAGTTTTCTTTTCAGTTGAAATTTGAGATTTTTTTTAAAAACAGGTCCTTCGGCCCAACAAGTACTCAGCAACTCTCCAAAGAATGCTCCACCCAATCATTCCGCATTACTCTACATTTACCCCTGACTAATGCACCCAAAACTACACACCACTGAATACTATGGGCATTTTAACATGGATAATTCACTTTACCTGTACATCTTTAGATTGTGGAAGGAAACCGGAGCAAACCCACACAGATACAGGGAGAATGTGCAAACTCCATACAGATTGTTGCCTAAGGTTGGAATTGAACCCAGGTCACTGGCGCTGTGAGCCACCTTGCCACCTATGAGTTAAAAAGGTTAATCTTATATTTGACTGAAAATATTATTCACGCATCAGCAGTGAAACATAAAGATGTACTTGCAGCCAGAACAAATGATCTCAGTCAGTAAAAAAAACATTTAGATCTATCTGCAAACAGAGCCCAGCAGTTAAGTAATGTATAAAGATCTGCAGCGCAGTAATCTTTAATTCAACTGAATGTTTTTCTTTATGCAAAGCAAATGATTGTGCACTTATGGCAACAAGGCTAAATTAAAATGAAACACTCATGAATTTTGCAGTGTTGTCCATTGGAAGAATTGCATGCCATTACTTTTCATGAAATTTTAATGTTCTACATATACATTTTTATCAAGCAAAATTGTGATTGTAATTTCTCTTGGGTTGTAGGATGACAAGGAGATGGATTATAGGCAGTTAAGAGGGAAAATTGTGTGCAGAGAGAGGATGAACAGGACTCTCAATGAATGCCATTTCCACTTAGAGTATCTGGGAGCACTTCTTTTTTCTGCCTTGTCCAAGAGTATTGTTCTAAGTGGCTATGCTTCACCAAGGACATTGAACTGAGACACTTGCATCTGCAGCACAAAACAAGAATATCACTGCCACTAGCTAGAAAAGTGAATATCACCCTTAGATTTTGTAGTTTTGGATTCTTTTGGGTTGGAATCAGTGACACTATCCAGTTCTCTTTGCTTGCAGTTCATCACAGAATCAGTCACTGAGATACTGTACACAAGGTGTCAGTCTTTTTAACCAGAGAGAAGCTAAAGGAATGGGACATGTGGTTTCGTAAGGGTAGCAGAATTCACAATGGTGGAAGGAACCATTGACTGTACACATCTGGCTTGGATGGACAGTAAATATAACTGGGAAAATTGAGCAGAATAACAAGGATAGCATTCTGTTTAATATATAATTTGTGGGTAACTATCTTGTTGAATATTGCTGACTACCACAGAAGTAGCCACAATGTTTCTAGCCTGCATCAATCAGCCATCTCTGAGGTGTCAACTTATGCCTTTTTGTGACTGCTTGATGCCAAAGGCTTCCTGCTCCATACATGACTAATGTCACTCTTCTACCACCTAAACACATATGCATAGTACATATACAATAAAAGCTTTTCAGGGAAGAGGAATGTCATGCAGCAAATCAGTATAAAGTGAGGAAAATAAAAGGTAGTGTTGTGAAGGTGGAAGTGGTACTATACCTTTAAGAGAGTTGAAAGTGAGCAAGGACTTAGAGAGGCACAGCGAGTCCGGAACAAAGTAACAGTGTCACGCTGGTTCAGAACAGCTAGCACTGGCTGGGTTGCTATGAGACAAAAACAAATTCAAATTCAGCCAATCAGTTTAAATTATGCCCCAAGATACTAAACTCCAATCAAGTTTGAATTTGGTATTTTGACAATATTAAAACCAATCAAATGATCCAATGCTTTGGGGTATAAATATTAAACAAATTGAACAATTGGGGGAGAACTGCCAAAAGACCAACAGATGTCAGCTGCCATTAAGAACTCTCTAAGCGGAAACTGTCTGGAGAAGGAGTTTGCACAGGAAAAAACATTGACACTGACCTAGAGACCAAACCTACAGAGGAAGATACAAAGAGGAGATTCAATAGCTGGCTGGTTTTGCAATTTGAACTTACTATTTGAATTTGAATTAAAAATCTTAATCAGGAGTTTTATTGGAGAGTATTGTAGAGAGAAAGGTAAAAGATAGATTTAGATAAATGAGTTGTAAATAGTTGTTAATTCATTTTTTTTTAAAAATGTTAATTTTTACTTTAAATAGTGACTTTTGGGATAGTTCTTTGCCTCTTGAATTTTCACAGATTACAGCAAGGGATGAATCTTTTCTGTGTTGCCAGTTTAAATTAGCAGGGGAGGGGGGTTTACCCCATGTTGAAACAGTTGGAGTAGAGGTAGGTGATTCATATGTTCAGACCTACTCCACCATGCAATAAGATCATGATGATCTACTTGTGTTCCAAATTTCACATTCCCAGCAATCCCTGGTAATTTTTGATTCCCAAACAAGAATCTAGCTACGTCTGCTTTAAATATATTCAATAAAACAGCCTCTACCACCTACTGAAGCTGACAATTCCAAAGTTACACAGCCCGCTGAGGGCAAAAAACCATCACTAACCTCTTTCTTAAATGGTTTCGCCAATTTTTAACACTGCACCTGCAGTTCTGGATTCAACCACAAGAGAAAGTATCAATCAAGGGAATCCTCAATCTTCTAAACTCCGGTGAAAATAAACCTAGCCTACTCAATCTTTCCTCAGAAGGCAACACATTCATTCCAGATATTTTTCTAGGAATACGGCTCTGAAAAAGTTCCAATGCAAATGCATCCTTCCTTAAATTAGACCAAAACTGCAAGTAGAGTCATAGAGTCATATAGCACAGAAACAGACACTTTGGTCCAACCAGCGCACACCGAACATAATCCCAAACTAAACTAGTCTCTCCTGGCTGCTTCTGGCCCATCACCCTCCAAACCTTTTCGATTCACGTATCTATCAAAATGTCTTTTAAACCTTGTAATTATATCCACAGTCACCACTTAGTCAGGAAGTTCATTTCACATTCGAACCACCCTCAGTGTAAAATAATTGCCTCTCACCCTAAAGGTGTTCCCCTGATCTTGAAATTCCCCTATCCTAGGGATAGCTTTTGAGATGTAATCTCATCAATACCTCGTATAACTGAAGTATAACATTCTTACTTTTATGTCCAAGATCTTTTGTAATAAAGGATAACATTCTATTAGCCTACTTAATCACTTGCTGTACCTGCATGCTAACATTTTATGATGCATGCATTCAAACACCTACTTCTTTCAATATCTTGAATTCTCAAGTTCTTCACTGTTTGAGTAATACTCTGCATTTTATTCTTCTTGCCAAAATGAAGAACATCACATTTTCTTGCATTATACACAAAATGCCAGTTTTTTATCTAGTTACTTAATTTATCTGTCTAGGTCTGTAATTATTACATTGTTCTCACAATATACTTTGCAACTAACATTGTGTCATCTGCAAATTTAGCCCCCATGTTTTTGTTCCCTCATCTAAGTAGATGATATAAGTTGTAGAATGCTGAATGTCCTGCACAGACCCCTGCGGGACCCCACTTGCCATATCCTTTCAATCTGAAAAGGAATTATCTGTAGATACGCCACTTCCTGCCAGCCAGCTGATCATCTAGCCAAGACAGCCAGTTATCCCTTATACCAGGAGCTCTTACTTTGTTTAATAACATTTTAAGTGAAACCTAGATAAATGCCTCTGGAAATCCAAATATAGTACATCACAACCTCTCCTTTATGCACAACACATATTACTACTTTTACTAATTTACTGGAATTATTTAAAGATGATTTCTCAAAACCATGCTGAGCCTTCCTAATTGCCTTGAGTTTTTTCCAAGTGCCCAGTTCTCATATCCTTAATGATGGCAGGGGTTTGTGGTGGAGGCTAACAGGTATCAAAAGGTGGGAGGGAGAGGGGTTAGAGGAAGCACGAATGCTGTAATCAGAGAGAAAATGCAACAGATTCATTCATCTCAGATCCCTTACTGTTCCCCTCAGGTGGAAGCTTAGCAGATTATTAATCTGCTAGGACTACTGTGAGAGCCTGCAGGCACCTTTGAACAGTGGCATTGTAGCTTTAATGGCACCAGCTTCTGGTACAGGCTGCGGGACCTTGGAAGGTGATTGTTACCTTGACAACCATTTACAGGGTGAACATTTACAGGCCGCAAGATGTTATTTGTGCCTTGCAACCATTAGTGTAACGATTTACAATTTTGAATGACATAGTCAAGAGTGCAAGTGTCCAGGATTTTTAGTCAACACAGTGGGTCAATGTGTGAGGTCCACATAAATCATTCTGTGATAATGATGTCTTTGGGCTGCACTGTCTGGGTGTCTGTTTAATGCTATGGCACTTGGAAAGGTCTCACATCGCAAACAGGTGAAGCCATCTCCCTCAGAGAAAAGGAAATTTACTCCACCTACTCCAGGTGTGGTTTCAAACATTTTCATTTCCATTGCAAGTGTATGAACTGAATGAGGATATAAACTAACACAGGTAGTGCTTCACAGAGTGAGTCACAAGCCTAGCCTCAGTCTAAGTGATGCTCCCAAATTTTTATGTCCTTTCTGCCATATGCTTTCTGTCAAGCCCACCACCATCCCTGTATTCCTGCTCTACAAGTTTACTTAACTATTCATCTCCCTCTTTACACCCTGAACATAAACATACATCGTAGTCATGCCATACATAGTTATACATTGTCCTCCCATCAAATCCCACATAGTAGTGACAATCAATAACCCTCCCTCCCCAGAACTGTACTCTTTTAATAATTTATTGCCTCCCATATTTCTTTACGGTGTGACTTCAATCCTCACAATTGACTTCCAATCATCCCCATCACAGCACTGACTGCCTAGACCATCAATAAACAAACCCCCCTCCACCGCTATTGCTGACTTGAAAAGACAGCTCTGACTGATGAGTAAACAGAATGCTGACTGATCTCTGTGCACCTCCCTGACTGACTTGCTGTTAATCTGGACTGGTTGGCTCTCAATAGCAGAACTGACTGAGTTCAGGCAGTCGCTGCCGTTGGGATGTAGCTGAGATTTTGGGGATTACTGTCCAAAATGGAAACCCAGAGGAACAAGTGGAAAGCTGTGGCCTCCAGGTACCTGCCCTAACTTTTATGCCTGGAATTATCAATGTCTAGTTTCTCTTTGTGTCAAAGAATAGGAAACAGAATAAATATGAAATGAGACTAAATATTAATGATTGATTGATAGATGCAATTAGGCCTCTCATCGCTCACTAACAAGATTCTCATCCCACTGTTTAACCTTCGTTGTAAAATTGGAAATTGCTCACTTGATTTTAAAAATCTAATCTTTCCAGTTTTTTCAGAATTTTCCAACTGATTCACCACTACCGACATTATTCAGGGACTGGGAACATTCAGCCCCAAAACACTGAAACGTTTACTATCGGAAGCTGTATCACAGCTGGACCTACAAATGCAATTACAGAGCAGACTTTGTTCTATATGGGTCTGAAACAGTTAATACCTGGAAGCATGTGATTATCCTTAACCACTGTGATGACATTACTCAAGTTACAGGAACATAGACTGAATGATCTGACACTCTCCTGGAGAGGTGTAGGAGTACACATGTAACCTTTCTATAGGATGCAGCAATGCAAACCACATCTTCCTGTTAATTTTACCCAACTCTTGAGATGTGTTTGAGATAGCCCAATGAGATAGATCAGTAACAGACCACAATGCGAATAGTAGTGTCTACAACAGCCAATACATCCATTATGGAGAGGATAGGCTTGAAGGAATCTAAGATAACTTCTTTCATATTAGAATATGACTCCTTAATATTCTTTGATAGTAAAGTAGACACTTTCTGGCTGGTCTGCTAATGCACTAAGTGCCTGCTGATCAGTATGCTATTTTCACTGCCACAGTGAACTCCTCTATCTGAATTCTCTTAGCAAAACTCATGCATGATTTTGCCCTCCAAAAAGTTGGTAAGATCGCTCTTTGGTCTTATTGCAACCCATTTGTGTCCGGTAACTCAACTCTAGGTCATCTTAACATTATGCTATCTTCTAAAGTATTCACAGTACCAATACCTAGCTGATAACTGAGAGTAATTCTTCTTTCTCAGTCATGTGTTTATATTCTCATTGTTAATTGTCAGATTGTATTGTCTGGTCAAGTGAAGGTTGTAGGATACATGAAAGCAAAACTGAACAAGAGGAAGGAGTGTTTGGAAAACTAAAGAAGTACATAAGACATCCTGATTTGTTCTCAGTTCTGACCCAGATATCAGCGGCACGTAATAACTTAGATATTACGTGGTTTACATTTAATAAACCACCAAGCAATAATACATATTCCCAATGACACTGGTTGTTTGGAAGTTGACTGAACTAGGAACTGCCTCAGGTGGTAAATCTGTCAACACAGCTCCCAGTGTGTCTTTGGAGCAGGAAATGAAACTGCATTAGCTGCAGTAGTGATGAGTTGTTTTTAAAGTCTTTATTCATACCTCTTCCTTGGTATGACCGTGTACCATTTGAGTTAATACCCTGTCTTTGGCCCATTTAGTTGTTTTTTAATTACATCCTGTTTGAAGCTACTGTTAGATGCATTTTTTTTTGCCCCCTTTCAAAGCTATGTTTCATCAAACACAAGCAGCTGTCTATGGTGTGATCTCTAACACCCTTATTAATTTCCATTGCTGGAGTGATCACAGCAGTTTTGTCGTCTCAAAAATGATGATGCAACCATTCTCCCTCACCTGCACAACAATGTTGGGAGGCCAAGGAAATTTGTCCATAAAAACCCTCACCAACGTTTCTAGGTGCACCACAGAAAGTGATTCTATCTGGATGTATCACAGCTTGGGACAGCAACTGCTCTGCTCCAGACTGTAGGAAAATAAAGAAACTTGTGAACACATCCCAGACCATCACGCAAGCCACCGTCCCATCCATTGACTCCATCTACATTTCACGTTGCTGTGAAAAAGCAACCAACATTATCAAAGACCCCTCCCAAACTGGTTATAAACTAATTCAACCTCTTCTGTCATGCAGAAGATACAAAAACTTAAACACATGTACCAACAGGTTCAAGAACAGTTCCTTCACTGCTAATATTCAACTGTTGAATGGACCTCTCAAATTTCAAATCTAATGCTGATCATGCTTTAGTACCTCTCCTGTGCAGCCATAGCTTTGTAAGCTCACTCTGTTCAATCACCCTGTGATCTGTATGTTCTTGTATGTTATGATCTGCCTGTACTGCATACAAAACAAAACGTTTTGCTGTACTTAGGTACATATGACAAAATAAATCAAATCAAATAAACCAAATCAAATCAAATCCAATCCTTACAGGCTTTGGTAAATGTCTGTCTTGAGAAACATTTCCTGTTCTGTCATCTTGTTCTCAAATATACAACACAGTTCCTTGGGCATGATACACTTGTGTTTTCAATTTGCATATGTTTGATCATCACTTCAAATATGGGATCGCAAAGAGATATTCAAAAGTTCCAAGAAATAAAGTCATTCTCAAGACTAGTTACATATTATGTAAGTCTGATAGCATCACCATTACAGAAATTAAAATGAACTAATGATGAAAGACGCAAGCAAACTCCATATGCGTGAGAGGTATATTGAGCACATATGGCAAGGAGTAATCTTCCATCTGTACTGCCTGAGTGACTACCTGAGGAGTGTTGTTATGGTTTCAGCCATATAGCATTTAACTGTGACTAGTATGATATTCCGTGATGGATAGTTCTAACATGAAGTCTACAGATTTTATTTTTGACATGTATATGCAAAATAAATATAGAAGAAGGCTAAATTTGGTCATCAATCAAACTGTTCTTTGGGCTGAATATTCAGATGCATATTTAACATTTTAAACTACTTTTTTTTAGATAGGTACATTTTGATTTATTGTAATGTTACTGGAAATGATTGTGCTACACAAAATGAAAAATGCTTGTGAAAAACACACAAATGCATGGTAAGGCAATGCTAAACTTTCAAAGTCACAACAGTATTATTATTGATGCAATATTAGATAATAGAGAAGTGTTGGTTTATATAATGTTCTTGAAAATTTGTTAACCTGTAAATGTAACTTTTCAACATTCACCTTGTGTCTCCTACTTTGATTACTTAATGCCTTAATTCATGCTTATGCAGCTTTGTTGAAGGAAAGACGGAGGAAGCATATATCACTGCTAACGTTAATCATTATTTTGATGGGCTGTTGGTCATTAAATTAATTTCAGTTCAATAAATGTTGATCTTTATCTGTCTACACATTGCCTGGAGGTTTCCTTTGGGACACAAATGACACACCTGTACCCAAGTCTATCAAGGAGAGCTGAGTCTTTTGGAAGAAACAACATGTCCTCAGTCTGTCTAAAGGGCGACAGAAAGATCAATCTTTGCTGAGTGTGTTGAATGAGTTATTTACAGGCACATTAGTATTCTGCTATTGTGTGTTTGTCATTAGCAAAATGCTAGCCAGGCCAATGCCAATAGAATATGATAGTAGGAAAAGCAATTGTCCCACATGCTGAAGAAAGACCATGAGTTGTAGGACACTGGAAAAGAGAAAGGTAAATAAATGTTTATTTGTAAACTATTCCTCATTGTTCATATTATTTAAGCCCCATTATGTGACAGCTACATGTTCAGTCACTTCAAAGACACAGTGCTCAATCCTAGTTTTAAAACAAACACAATCAGATTGATTGCAAGCTTGAAAAAGCACCAGTTTCTGAAGCTGCTATTCCAAATAAAAGTGAAACATTTTAGTCCATTCAAGCACAGCTTTACTGTAACATATTGAGCAACTTGTACAAATGTACGGATCACTGCATTTTAATTCTTTATACCACTGAAGTTTACCTTGTCATCCCATTGATATGTAGACTTCCGAATAAAAAAGTTCATGACAGTAATTAATTTCCTCCCCAAAAGGAATTATTTTTAATTGCTATACTATAATTTCTTATATTTAAGAACAACTGCATAGAAAGTCTTAGAATAGGCAATGTTTGTTGATTATCTTTTTTTAAAAAAAATAATCTTTATTTAGGTCACAGCCTGCAGTCTTACTAATAATTCTGGCACTAATTATAGAACAGATTGTGTGGGGATTTCTACAGGACTGCACTATGGCAATACAGATTAAGCAATTAACCTTGATGTCATTGTAATTATTAAGACACTTTAGCAAAATTAACTAATTTTCCCACCGGAAAACTTACCTGATTCAAACTCATTCTTTTAAAAGTGTCTAAAAGTAAAATATTAATTGGAAAGTGTGATTTTAAAAAAATGTATATTAATTTTCTCAACTTTCAGCAAGTGTTTCCATCTTCAGAACTGATCGATTGATTGACTTAATGCTTTCAGTATTTTCTGAAGTTTATCCCTAAGCCATTCATAAAAGATAAATATATTGACATCTACATACTGCATCTCTCATAACTTGATATGAACCCAGGAATAACACCTCAATGTCTACATTTAACATTAGACCTATATGAACAGGTTAAGGCTCTCTTCTCTTGGAAAGCAAAGCCTAAGGGGAAATGTTTGAAATTATGAAAGGTTTACAAATTAAATGTAGAGATGATGTTTCTACTTGCGTGGAACCCAAAATTAAGGATAAGAACTATATAATAGTTACCAATACCTCCAATAGAGTTTTAGGACAACCTAGAAGTTGAAATGTTAGAATTTTTAAGATGAATAGCCCACAGGGTTTAGGGAAAACTAAGTATGTATGTGAGAGATTAAGGAATAGAAGAAAATGCAGGAAGAGGTAGATGATGTATGGTAGCGAGAAACTCATAAAATATTATGACCAGCATGGACCAGTTTCATTCAATGGCTTGTTTCTATGTTGTAAGATTGGTCTGACTAGACTTTTAGTGAGCTTCTCCAATTTGTTGCAGTTTCAGCTGCAATACACCAAATTATTAAGCTCCCAGCTGGGAATGGATGAACTGGCTTCACCTCTCCATTCACCTGCAGTATTGGATAGTCACAACAAGATTAATTTAAAATGGACCCCTGTTTTAAAATGAACCAAATTAATTAGGGTTTTGTTTGAATTAACAAAAAAAGTGATTTAATTAGTTGCAAAATACAAAGAGAATTAGTAATGCAGCACACCTTCAAAATATAAATAAGATGCAAAAACATAAATAAGAGATATGAATGTATGGATGAGGCTATGAATCATTTGTAAACAGCAAGTAGTTGAACATTCTGGCTGTTGCAGAGGAGTTTATTAGTAGCACTGTGGTTTGGATGTGAACTGTTTGTAACTGCGGATTGGTTGAGATCATGTTGTCCTGATTCCTTTTGACCATTATTGAAATCCATCATTAAAGGTGAAAGAAGGTGCTTTGTTGTCATATTTCCTTTTTGGCCTTTTTGTAGCCTTTTTGGCTAGTTTGCATCACTCTGTGTGATTGAAGGTCTTTACCTGCAACACAAGACTGACCCATGGACAATTCTTTGACTGTAACCTTCCTGTCAAGCTAATGCTTGGGCCCAGGCTGGTACACACATGAACATTAATTCCCACTCAGGCACTCCAGTAAAATTGAACTTATTTTTTAACCAATGTGTCTGCAATTAGGGACATAATCTTGGAGGGTCATGGCTTGCTGTTGTGCAGTCCCCCTCATTATCTTTTTAGACATAGGAAGTCACTGTCCAGCATATTTGAAATATCTTCGACAACTTAGGTGATATTTCTCAAAGGCCTCTCTCTCTCTTTCTCCCTACAGGTGGTCACTTAGTTTACAACTTAAAGCATTTATGGATGTATCAGCCCTCTTTTAAAACCACATTTTGAAATTACAAGTTCAAATTTCCACAGTAATTAGTGGTTCTGATCCATTGACATAGTAAGGTTCTGTGTAATCCTTTGTAATAATAAAAATAATAGTACATCCAATACTACATCCATTACATAGAGGACTTTTTCCCCATCTGCAAGAGATTGAATTCTAATCTTATAGTTTAAATCAAGATTGGAATTCAAAATGAACGTAAACCAGACTATATATCATATACTCTGATTGTGCTCATGTTTACTTATTTTTTTCCCTATATTCACAGAAGAGTTTATCATAAAATATGGAAAATAAAGTTAATTGAGACATTTTGCTCTGGTATTAGAGAGCCATGGACATGTTTACTATTTACATCTATTTACATCATGATGCCTTGCTCACCATTACCTTAACATTTGTTTTTCTGTAAAACCTTTGTACAGTTATGTAATAAATGCAGTCACAGAGTGGAGTTATTTAGAAGCAGTACAACATTCATTAAATGTGATTTATACACTCAATTTGCTGCAATAGAAGTTCATTAAAATCCAGTGAATTCATAGTTACTGTAGCAGAAATTGTGCTGTTTGAGTTATGGTTATGCTTAGATCAAGATATTTAAATCAAAATAGTCAATTAGTGAATCTGTATCTTATACTTCAGAGACAAAAGCAGAAATGGCTGGAAATGCCTCAGCAAGTCTGGCAGCATCTGTGGAGAGAAATCAGAATTAACTTTTTGGGTTGAGTGACCCTTCCTCAGAAGTTATAGTTCACTTCATTTGTTCTGCTTTTCTGACCAGACAGAAAAACCTAACAGTGACAAATTCTATACAATTGTGACTTTAATTCTAAGGTAAGTAGTGATGCTCAAATAAAAATTGGCAATTTATGTTAGACATCAAATTAGTATCAACGAACAGGACAGAAATGTCGCCAAGTCAAATACAATTCAGTCTGTTTAGTAGCCTCAGATGGGGTTGCGTTTTATAGCATTATAATTTATCTTATTTCCAGAGATAGGGAGTCAGAGAGAAAAAATAATACTTCCTGTTCCAGCTTGATGCCAAATTAAAGTGCCCCTATTTAAATTTCAGAAGAGAACATGATCTTGTTGGGCAGTGAAGTCTTCTACAGTTAAGTGGGGATTGTCTCGGCTTCCTATGAGTACCATTCTGATGAAGCATTGAATTCTTGCCTGGAGCTCCAGAGCTATTGTCCAGCATTTATCAGTACTTTTAGCACAGAACAAAGCTTAAGACAATAAAGAAAGTACTTGGGTTAAGAAACATTTTGTTTTAATTTTGCTTTATGCTTGATTATGAATTCCTTATAACAGTAACAACAAGAAATGACATGGTACACACCTGTATCATAGAAGATCCATTTCTCCTTCATTGTTAAAATGGATTATTTTAGCAACTGATTAACTATTTGCACTTATTTGAAACATATAAAACGATAGAATGGTGGAATACAGGAGTCCATTCAGCCCAATGTGTCCTTGCCAGCTCTCTATAGGAGCAGCTCAGCTTGTTCATTCTCCTGAATGTTTTTGGAGGCCTGTGCATCTTTTCTCTTTGAAAGATGTGATTGAATCTTCCTCTCCCACACTCTCTGGCAGTGCATTCCAGTTCCTAATCACAAGCTCTGTAAATCAAAAAAGTTTTTTCTCCTGTTCTTTTCTCTGTTGGGGCTCTACATCCACCTATCATTTACTCTGTACCCATCTCCCTCACCCTGTCTTCTGCATATAAACCAACATTTTCCAAGCTACCGTAAGTTCTGAGAAAGGATCACTTGACCCAAAACATTAACTCTGATTTCTCTCTCCAGATGCTGCCAGGCCTGCTGAGCTTTTCCAGCCCTTTCTACTTTTGTCTTAGATTTACAGCATCCATAGTTCTTTTGGGTTTTTATTTAGGTTTTTTCCTTATTACGTCTCCGTCTTTTGTCAACCACTTTATAACAACACGCTCCAATTCTCCACCCTTCCACCATTGGAAACAATTTAGAGACATTGAGATGTACAACATGGAAACAGACTCTTCAGTCTAATTTGCCCACGCCGACTAGATATCCGAAATAAATCTAGTCCCACTTGCCAGCATTTGACCCATTTCTTCCGATCAACACTTGTTCCGACCCCTCATGATTTTGAAAGCCTCTATCAAATTTCCTTACATTCTTCTCTCAAGAGAACCTCCATAACTTCTGCATTTATTCTCATAACTGAAGTTTCTCATCATCAGAAACACACTCTAAATATCTTTTGCACTCTCTCCAATGGCTGAGCATCCTTTTTTAAAATCCAATGCCCAGATGTGAATATTCCAGGTAAGGTCAAAGAAGTGTTTTATAAGTTTTTATTTCCTTTTTATACCCCATGCCTTTGTTGTATATGGGATCACAGGCTATTCTTTATTAGCTACTTTCTGAATCTGTCCCTTTGAATGATTTGTGCACATTTATCCTCTACAACCCCTTTAGAATTCCACTTTTAGTTTTACATTCTTTTCATTAATTTTTCCTACCAAAATACATCACTTCATAATCCTCTATGATAAATTTCATTTGCCACATGTTGCCTTTTCAACCAACCTATTTTTGACATCTCCTGATGAAGAGTTTATGCCTAAAACATCAATTCTCCTACTCCTCGGATGCTGTCTGACCTGCTGTGGTTTTCCAGCACCACACTCTCGACTCTGATCTCCAGTATCTTCAGTCCTCACTTTCTCCTCGCAGTTTATAAAATTACCAGGTTAAATGGAATAAACACTTTAAAAATTGGGGCAGAATCCTGTGCCATCCACAAGTCTGGGCTTTGTAGTGGGAATCATTTCATCAGGCAGGAGAGTGGCAAGTGGGAACCACTGCCTCATACCATCCCTGTGATTAAGCCCAGGGAGAAGGTCTGTTAATGTCTTCTTTCTTCACTATCAAAAAGACCCTTAAGGGCCAATTTATGTCAACTTAAGGGCCTAATCACATTAATAAATGTATTATGTGGGGTGCATGGCATGCAAATCCGAGTATGATTGCTTATGTGCTAGGGGCCTTGTTGTTCCTTGTTCAAAGAGCCATTTGGAGATACCCAGTATTGGATAGCAAGATTGTATTAGAAAATGGTTCCTTTTCCCATGTTGCTAAACCCTCCTCAAACTCTTACTCACCCCTACACTTCAAATGCTTTCATGCCATCACTCGCCACGTCCTTCCTCAATCCAAGCCTTGGGTGGGTATATTTCCAGCAATAGCACTGCAATCTGTCTCTCTTGCATTTCATTGACTGTTAACTCTCAACAGGTGGGACTTCTGTCTCTGAGATTCTTGCTTATTCTTTTTTTTTCATCATACATGGCATTCTTGGCATTGCTAGCTGAGTCAGTATTTAATACCCATCTCTGTGGCCTTTGAAAAGGTGGTTAGCTGCCTTCTTGAACCCCTGTCATCCATTTAGAACAAGCAGACCTACCATGTCCCTTGGGGTGATGGGGGGAGAGTTCCATTATATTGACCCAGTGACAGTGAAGGAATGGTGATGTATTTCCAAGTCAGAATGGTGAGTGGTTTGCAGGGAAATTTGCAGATGGTGGTGTTCCCATTTATCTCCTGCCCTTGTTCTTCTTGATGGAAGTGGTCATGAGTTTGGAAGGTGCTTTCTGAGCAGAAAAAGGCTTGTTTCTGAACAGCCAAGTATCAGAGAAGCACAAAGTGCATTGGGCCTTCCACAAAAGAGCAAAGTAGAAGTCAAGACCGTAATTAGACGTAATGGAAGGGAGAGAGAAGAAGGAAATGTACTGAGGGCACATGAATGGCATTGTAAATAGCCTTGCACTTTTGTGAATATATTCTCACTTGTACTCTTTAAGTGCTTGCTCTATTGTTTTATCTCAGTTTGACGTGTTTCGGTTGCACCCATGTGCGAGATAAACAGCCTGCTCAGACATTTCAAGGAGAAAGGAATTTAATAGCCAAGTAACGTTCATCTCTCACAAGCAACTGACTTCTTAACTGCAGCTAACTTCAGACAGCAAATGCGCTTTAAACATGGTGTTGATGACTCTAGCTAAGTCATTGTACTTTGATTTAGATAACTGAGGCTAAATGCGATGCGCAGGGATTATCGAGGAGCCTGGCCTTGTAAGTGAGAGTATGAATTCAGTGATGATTCTGCACAAGGAAAGGGTGATTCTATCAGCTTTTCAGGTGATGCTGTGGTTTAGTAGGTTAAAGTACTTCTCCAGTGAGCAATGAGATCCTGGGTTCAAATCCCAGCAGTGCTTTGTACCTCACTTTAAGGTGTGGCATGGTGGCTCACAGTACCAGAGACCTAGGTTCAATTCCACTCTTGTGAGTTTGCACATTGTCCCCATGTCTGCGTGGGTTTTCTCCCGCATTTCAAAGATATGCAGGTTAGGTGGGGTGGCCATGAGAATTACAGGAATGGAGTGGATCTGGGTGGCATGCTCTTCAGAGCATCAGTGTGGACTCAATAGGCTGCAAATCTTGCTTCCACACTATTGGGGCTCTATGATTTTTTTCAAGGTAGCAGACTGACATTCATGGTGGAAATATATAATGGACAGCTTGTATGTCCACTGCTGCTAAGAGTGCAGTTATCTGCCAAGAAAAGCTACACAAAATTCGACCTTTGACAGGTTCAAGACTGCCCTACAAAATGTTCAATGTTTCAGGAAAATGTAGTAGTCTATACACACTCTGCAACATAAAGGTAACCAATATTGAAGGGTCAAAATTCCACAAGGTAAGATACCTTTACAATTTACTGGATATTATGAGAGTCTTCAGTACAAAGCACATGGATACAATATTATAATGACAGCTTTATGAATTATTTAACTTTAATGCAATGCAATGTTACTGCACTGACTCACTGTCACTTTGCGTGCTTTTCTAGCACTACACTCTTTGACTTTTTGCTTCTGGTCAATAGAACATGCAATGTTCAGATGTTTGAAAGTTAGATCACACCAAGATAACAAGAGTACAAACAGATAACTAGATATTTTTGCTGTATCAGAAAAAAAAATCTTGAATTGAATAACAATTTCCTTTTAATATCTCAACAAAAGACTGAACTAAATCTAGCCAGGTAGTTTGAGCTGCACTGTTCCCACTCGGTCTCACTCCTTGCCAAACTTTAACATTATAAAGCTAGTATTAATCCATACCCAATTTGTTCAGCAATGAATCACGCTGGAATTGTGATCTGCAACCTACATTCACTCAGACAAGCACCAGTAGAACAATAAAACAAGGGTGGTGCTAATTTGTTCTTTTTCCTTTATGATTTTATGAATCTACAAGTTAATACCATGTTATATTATTATTGAACCTGTACTGCGCTGTAATGCCATATTCAATGAGTCTAACTTCTTTTATAAGGTGAATGGTTCCATAGATGGCCTGTACAGCGCTGTAATGTTTTATGTTGTATTAGTCTAACTTTGTTTATTAGCCGAGCGGTTCCATAAAGGTCCTGTACTGCGCTGTAATGTTCTATGTTGTATTAGTCTAGTGTCCATTAATAGCCGAGAGGTTCCATAAAAGGCCTATACTGCACTGTAATGCCCCATGTCATATGAGTTTAACTTCCTTTATTAGCCGAGCGGTTCCATATACGGCCTGTACTGCGCTGTAATGTTCTATGTTGCATTTGTATGAGCCGAGCGGTTCCACAAAGGGCATGTACTGCACTGTAATGTTTTATGTTCTCTGAGTCTTACTTCCTTTATTAGCCAAGTAGTTCCATAAAGGGACTGTACTGCGCTGTAATGCTGTATGTTCTATGACTCTAACTTCCTTTATTAGCGGAGCAGTTCCATAATGTGTCTAATAATTTAGTAGTCGAGTGATTCCACAAAGGACCTGTACTGCGCTGAAATGCTCTACGTTCTTTGAGTCTAACTTGCTTTATTATCCAAGCGGTTCCATAAAGGGCCTGTACTGCACTGTAATGCTGTATGTTCTATGACTCTCACTTCCTTGATTAGCCAAACGGTTCCATCATAGGCCTACACTGTCCTGTAATGTTTGATGTTCTATTGGTCTAATGTCCGGTATTAGCCAATTGTTTCCATAAAGGACCTGTACTGCGCTGTAATGTTCTTTGTTGTATTGGTCCAATGTCCAGTATTAGCCGAGTGGTTCCATAAAGGGGCTTTACTGCACTGAAATGCTGTGTGTTCTAAGAGTCTAGCTTCCTTTATTAATTGAGCAGTTCCAAAATGGGCCTGTGTTGCACTGTAATGTTCTATGTTCAATGAGTCTAATTGCCTTTAGTAGTCGAGCGGTTCCCGAAAGGACCTGGACTGCCCTGAAATGCTCTGTATTCTATAAGTCTAACTTCCTTTACTATCCAAGCAGTTCCATAAAGGGCCTGTGCTGCATTGTAATGCTGTATGTTCTATGACTCTAAATTCCCTTATTAGCCGCGCGGTTCGATCAAGGACCTGTCTGTACTGTGCTGTAATGTTCTATGCTGTATTGGTCTAATGTCCGGTATTAGCCGAGTGGTTCCATAAAGGGCCCGTACTGCGCTGCAATGCTGTTTGTCCTTTGACTCTGACTTCCTTTATTAGCCAAGCAGTTTCATAAAGGGCCTGTACTGCGCTGTAATGTTCTATGTTGTATTGGTCTAATGTCCGGTATTAGCCGAGTGGTTCCATAAATGGACTCTACTGCACTGTAATGCTGTATGTTCTATGAGTCTAACTTCCTTTATTAGCCAAGTGGTTCCATAAAGGGCTAGTACTGCGCTGTAATGCTATATGTTCTATGACTCTTACTTCCTTTATTAGCCGAGTGGTTCCATCAAGGGCCTGTACTGCACTGTAATGTTCTGTGTAGTATTGGTCTAATGTCCGGTATTACCGAGTGGTTCCATATAGGGCCTGTACTACACTTTAAGGATCTATATTCTCTGAGACTACCATCCTTTATGAGCCGAGGTGTTCCATAAGGGGCCTGTATTGCGCTGTAATGTTCTATTTTGAATTAGTCTAACTTCCTTTAACAGCCAAGCGGTTCCATAATGGGCCGGTACTGAGCTGTGATGTTCTGTGTTGTATTCGTCCAGTGTCCATTATTAGCCAAGCAGTTCCATAAAGGGCCTATATTGCGCTGTAATGCAGCATGTTCTGTGAGTCTAACTTCCTTTACAGGCAAGCTGTTCCATAGATGGCCTGTACAGCGCTGTTATGCTCTATGTTGGATATGTCAAACTTCCGGTATTAACCAAGCGGTTCCATAAAGGGCCTGTACTGTACTGTAATGTTCTATTTTTGAATTAGTCTAACTTCCTTTAACAGCCAAGCAGTTCCATAATGGGTATGTACAGAGATGCACTGCGCTCTCATGTGTCTATTTTGTATTAGTCAAACATCCGGTATGAGACAAGCAGTTGCAAAAATGGCCTATACTGCAATGTGATGTTGTATTCGTCTAACGTCTGGTGTTAGCCAAGCAGTTGCATAAAGGGCCTGTACTGCGCTGTAATGTTCCACGTGGTATTAGTCTAACTTCCTTTATTAGCCAAACAATTCCATAAAGGGCCTGTACTGAGTTGTGATGTCCTATGTTGCATTAGTCTAACTTCATTTATTAGCTGAGCGGATCCATAAAGGACCTGTACTGAGCTGTAATGCTCCATGTTCTACCAGTCTAACTTCCTTAATTAGCCAAGCATTTCCATACAAGTCCTGTACTGCGCTGTAATGTTCGATGTTCTATGAGTCTTAATTCCTTTACAAGCCAAGCATTTCCTGTAATGTTCTATTTTGTATTAGTCAAGCAGTTCCATAAAGGGCGTGTATTGCACTGTAATGCTCCATGTTCTATCAGTCTAACTTGCATTACCAAGCAAGTGGTTCCATATAGGGCATGTACTGTGCTGTAATGTTCTATGTTGTATTAGTGTACATTATTAACCGAGCAGTTCCATAAAGGTCCTGTACTGCGCTGTAATGCTCCATGTTCTATGAATCTTACTTCCATTATTAGCCAAGCTTTTCCAGAAAAGCCTGTACTGCATTATGATGTCCTATGTTGTATTAGTCTAACTTCATTCATTAGCCAAGCTGTTACACAAAGAGCCTGTACTGAGCTGTAATTCTCCATGTTCTATCAGTCTAACTTCATAAAGGTCCTGTACTGTGCTTTAATGCTACATGTTGTATGAGCCTAACTTCCTGTATTAGCCGAGCGGTTCCACATAGGGCCTATACTACACTGTAATGATCTATGTTCCCTGAGACTACAATTCTTTATTAGCCGAGCAGTTCTATAAAGGGCCTGTAATGTTCTATTTTGAATTAGTCTAACTTATGTGAACAGCTGAGCCGTTCCATAACGGGCCTGTACTGAGCTGTGATGTTTTATTTTGTATTAGCCTTGTGTCCGTTATCAGCCAAGCGGTTCCATAAAGGACCGGTACTGCGCTGTAATGCTCATGTTCAAGAGTCTAACTTCCTTTTTTAGGCTTGAGGTTCCACTGACAGATTGTACATTGCTGTAATGTTCTATGTTGCATGAGTCTAACTTTGTTTATGAGCCGAGCGGTTCCATAAAGAGCCTGTACTACACTGTAAGGATCTATGTTCTCTGAGACTACCATTCTTTATTAGCCGAGCAGTTCCATAAAGAGCCTATACTGCGCTGAAATGTTCTATTTTGAATTAGTCAAACTTACTTTAACAGCCAAGCCGTCCCATAATGGGCCTGTACTGCGCTGTGATGTACCACGTTGTATTAGTCTAACTTCGTTTATAAGGTGTAAGACAGAGGGTGATGGTAGAGGGTTGTTTATCAGACTGGAGGCCTGTGACCAGTGGAGTGTCACAAGGATCGGTGCTGGGCCCTCTACATTTTGTCATTTGGATGCGAGCATAAGAGGTACAGTTAGTAAGTTTGCAGATGACACCAAAATTGGAGGTGTAGTGGACAGCGAAGAGGGTTACCTCAGATTACAACAGGATCTGGACCAGATGGGCCAATGGGCTGAGAAGTGGCAGATGGAGTTTAATTCAGATAAATGTGAGGTGCTGCATTTTGGGAAAGCAAATCTTAGCAGGATTTATATACTTAATGGTAAGGTCCTAGGAAGTGTT
>NW_025215102.1:0-3080 GCF_004010195.1 Chiloscyllium plagiosum | reverse complement strand
GGGCCTGTGCCCGAAACGTCGAATCTCCTGTTCCCTGGATGCTGCCTGACCTGCTGTGCTGTTCCAGCAATAAAGTTTCAACTGGGATATCGGGTCAGCATGGACGGGTTGGACCGAAGGGTCTGTTTCCATGCTGTACATCTCTAAGACTCTATGACTCTAAGCCGAGCGCTTCCATAAAGGGCCTGTACTGCGCTGTAATGCCCCATGTTCAATGAGGTAGGTTGCTGCCTGACCTGCTGCGCTTTTCCAGCAACACATTTTCAACCCATGTTCAATGAGTCTAACTTCCTTTTTTAGGCGAGCAGTTCCACAGACAGACTGTACATTGCTATAATGTTCTATGTTGTATTAGTCCAACTTCGTTTATTAGCCGAGCGGTTCAATAAAGGGCCTGTACTGCACTGTAATGTTCTATTTTGTATTATTCTATCTTCCTTTAACTGCCAAGCAGTTGCATAAAGGGCCTGTCCTGCACTGTAATGTTCTATGTTATGTTAGTTTAGTCTCCATTAGCAGCCGAGTGGTCTCATAAAGGGCCTGTACTGCTCTGTAATGCCACATGTTCTATGCGTCTAACTTCCCTTATTTGGCAAGCGGTTCCATAGACAGCCTGTACAGCGCTGTAATGTTCGATGTTGTATTTGTCAACCTTCCGGTATTAGCCAAGCAGTTGCATAAAGGGCCTGTACTGCGTTGTAATGTTCCACGTTGTATTAGTCAAACTTTCCTTATTAGCCGAGTGGTTCCATAAAGGCCAGCACTGAGCTGTAATGCCCCATGTTCTATGAGTCTAACTTCCTTTATATGCAAGCGGTTCCATAGACGACTTGCACAGCGCTTTAATGTTCTATGTTGTATTTGTCTAACTTCCGGTATTAGCCGAGTGGTTCCTATAAAGGGCCTGTATTGCGTGGTGATGTCCTATGTTGTATTTGACTAACTTCATTTATTAGCCAAGCAGTTCCACAAAGAGCCTGTACTGTGCTTTAATGCTCCATGTTGTATGAGTCTAACTTCCTGTATTAGCCAAGCGGTTCCATATAGGGCCTGTACTACACTGTAATGATCTATGTTCTCTCAGATAACCATCCTTTATTAGGTGAGCGGTTCCATAAAGGGCCTTACACTGCGATGTAATGTTCTGTTTTGTATTAGGATAACTTCATGTATTAGCCGAGTGATTCCGTAAAGGGCCTGTACTGAGCTATGATGGTCTATGTTGTATTAGTCCAGTGTCCATTATCTGCCAAGCGGTTCCATAAAGGGCCTGTCCTGTGCTGTAATGTTCCAGTCTAACTTCCTTTATAGGCAAGTGGTTCCATAGACGGCCTGTACAGCGCTGTATTGCTCTTCCATGTATTTGTCAAACTTCCGGTATTAGCTGAGGTGTTCCATAAAGGGCCTGTACTGTGCTAAAATATGTTATGTTCTGTGAGTTTTACATCCTTAATTAGCCAAGCATTTCCATAAAGGACCTGCAATGCGCTGTCATGTTCTATTTTGTATTAGTCTAATGTCCGGTATTAGCCAATCATTTCCATAAAGGTCCTGTACTGTGCTTTAATGCTCTATGTTGTATGAGTCTAACTTCCTGTATTAGCCGAGTGGTTCCATAAAGGGCCTGTACTGAGCTGTAATGCTACATGTTCTATCAGTTTAACTTCCTTTATTAGCCAAGCATTTCCATAAAGGTCCTGTACTGTGCTTTAATTAGATTAGATTACATTACAGTGTGGTAACAGGCCCTTCGGCCCAACAAGTCCACACCGCCCAGCCGAAGCGCAACCCACCCATACCCAGACATCTATCCCTTACCTAACACTACGGGCAATTTAGCATGGCCAATTCACCTGACCTGCACATCTTTGGACTGTGGGAGGAAACTGGAGCACCCGGAGGAAACCCACGCAGACACGGGAAGAATGTGCAAACTCCACACAGTCAGTCGCCTGAGGTGGGAATTGAACCCGGGTCTCTGGTGCTGTGAGGCAGCAGTGCTAACCACTGTGCCACCGTGCCGCCCCCAATGCTCCATGTTGTATGAGTCTAACTTCCTGTATAAGCCGAGTGGTTCCATCAAGGGCATGTATTGCGCTGTGATGTTCTATTTTGTGTTAGTCTAACTTCATTTATTAGCCGAGCAGTTCCAATATGTTCCTGTACTGCGCTGTAATGTTCTATTTTGAATTAGTCTAACTTCGTATATTATCCGAGCGGTTCCATAAAGGACCTGTCCTGCGCTGTAATGTTCCATGTTGTAGGAGTCTAACTTCCTTTATAGGCAAGCGGTTCCATAGGCGGCCTGTACAGCGCTATAATGTTCTCCCTTGTATTTGTCAAACCTCCGGTCTTATCTGAGCGGTCCAATAAAGGGCCTGTACTGCACTGTAATGTTCTATTTTGTGTGAGTCTTACTTCCTTTATTAGCCAATCATTTCCATAAAGGGCCTGTACTGTGCTTTAATGCTCCATGTTGTATGAGTCTAACTTCCTGTATTAGCTGAGTGGTTCCATATAGTGCCTGTACTACACTGTAATGATCTATGTTTTCTGAGACTACCATTCTTTATTAGCTGAGCAGTTTCATAATGGAGGAGAAAGTGAGGACTGCAGATGCTGGACATCAGAGCTGAAAATGTGTTGCTGGAAAAGTGCAGCAGGTCAGGCAGCATCCAAGGAGCAGGAGAATCGACGTTTCGGGCATGAGCCCTTCTTCAGGAATGAGGAAAGTGTGTCCAGCAGGCTAAGATAAAAGGTAGGGAGGAGGGACTTGAGGGAGGGGCATTGGAAATGCGATAGGTGGAAGGAGGTCAAGGTGAGGGTGATAGGCCAGAGTGGGGGTGGGGGCGTGCAGCCCTCCACTCCCTCCGTTCCAACCCCAACCTCACTATCAAACCAGCAGACAAGGGAGGCACGGTAGTAGTTTGGCGCACTGATCTTTACACCGCTGAGGCCAAACGCCAGCTCGCAGATACCTCCTCCTACTGCCCCCTTGACCATGACCCCACTCCCAACACCAAACTATCATCTCCCAGACCATCCATAACCTCATCACCTCAGGGGATCTCCCATCCACC
>NW_025215101.1:55858-63475 GCF_004010195.1 Chiloscyllium plagiosum | reverse complement strand
GCTCCCACTCCACTCTGCTCACTGATCGGAGTTCTGTCTCTTTGACTGCAAGGTACGTCTAAGCCTCAATCCTCATGCTAATTCACATCCTCCCACTTTGTTGCGTTGATAACTCCCAATTGTGAGTTGGCCTCAAGCTCCTGCTCCACGTTTGCTCTCTCTGTGCTGGTTTAGAGCCTCCTGCTCTGCAACTTTTCCAACTTCAAGTCCCAGTCTGCCTCGATACTCGCTGCTGTTTTGCACTGTCCCACTCAGTGCTGCTCACTGTCAGGTTATCTGCCTTTTCACTCCCAGGTCATATTCGATCTCAAGCTTCAGCTTAGACTTATAACGTTCCATTCCGCAGCGCTGTCTTTGTACATGGAAGAAAGCAGGAAAGACGAGGAGAATTTAATGGCACAGAGTCTGTTACAGTGATTGAGAGCACTGTCGAGAGATAACGAGTAAAATGGAGTGGTACAGAGCCCTGCAGGGCCTGAAGCAGACGACTGGAAAATGTAAACAGAGATTCCAGAACTGAAGAGACAAAGGAAATAGATGATAGCTTGTTGGTGCTGAAAGTTGTTACTCGATTTAGAGCTCTGTAAAGTCTAAAAGGCTTGTAGTAAGATGTTCACACAAATATGAACACTTGACCAAAGGAAACAATGACAGACTGGCAGCTTTGGAGGTACTAGAATCTTGATCTTGTGGATGTTTGAATTAAGTGATTTGTCATGACTGGCGGGTGTAAAGTTTAAGGGGGCCCTGTCGAAGCTGCTGGTGTTCAAGGGCACTCAGTGCAGGAAGAAGTACAGAGTAAGGGAGCAGTGTCAGGGATGGATGAAACCATAGATACAGGATGAGTGGTCGGGGTTTGAAGACGAGACACAGACAAGGAGGGTGTTAGTCCCTGAAATAGCTTTCTCACCATTGGACACGTTCACCACCTGCAATCATTCAGGATTCAGGAATGGGATAATGTGCTGTGGTAGCCAAGGAGGGAGGAGGAACTGCAGGGGTTCACTCAGATAGGGAAGTTTGAAGGGATTGGAGCATTTACAGAGAAAGGGAAATTTTAGGGACAGAAACAGGGAACTGTAATGGAAAGATGCAGAGTTGCAGAGAAGGTTTGCTTATGATGCTGGGAGAGTTATAGGGAGTGGAGGAGCAAACACAGATTGTGGTCGGCCTGTTGATGCAGCTGGAGAGGGTTACAAACTGTCGGAAGTGTTGCAGCACTTGAGAGAGCTTGATAGACAGTGGACCACAAAGTCTGTAGGGACTGCAGTAGGGCTGACAGATGGGGAGCCATATTTGAGTTTGAGGAATGTACAGACATAGAGAGTGTTGCAAGGAATGGAGGAGTTCACAGATGGAAGGAGGGCTGCGCAGATTGGTGTACGTTGTGGAGAAAGTAAGGGCTGATAAACTAAAAAGGATCAACAGGCAGGGAGGTGGTAGGATCAGGAAAGGGCAAGAGAGATAGAGAAGATTAAGAAGAGTTGTCAGTGTGTGCAATAAGGTTGCAGAGACGTTGGGTTATAGGGAATGGAGAAGCACACAAAAGTAGGGACGCTGCAGGATATGATGTTACAGAGATAGGGGATGTTCCAGCAACTAAAGGAAGTTACAAAGATAGTGAGGGTTTTGGCCCGAAGGAGGAAACATTGTGAGGAGATTGTGTTGGTTAAACAGATGGGGACGTCAGTAGTGACTGCAGAAAATCGTGGAGACAGAGTGTTGCACAGAAGTGCATGTGTAGGCCATTCAGTTCCAAGAGCCTATGAACTGTCGGATACAATCAGGACTGATGATTTGACTCGGTACTCTGTTTCCACATTCACCACATTCCTTTTGATATAGCCATGACTGTAAGAAGTTCAGTATGAGGCAGGGTTGGATTGACTGGAGGAGTGGATAACAATCGGGATGGTTGGACTGACTGGAGGAGGTAATGTGGAGAGGGAGGCTTGGCGTGACTGCAGGAGGTGGCAACGATAGGAAGGTTGGAGTAATCGCAGGTGGTGACAGAAATTGGGAAAATTGGAGTGCCTGGAGGAGGTGCCAGCGATAGGCAGGGTTGGTCCTAAAGCAGGTGACAAAGGGAGGGAGGATGGGAGTGACTGGAGGATGTCACACAGCCAGGGAGGGCTGTGCAGTCCAGTGAAAGTGAAAGATACAGGGACCGTTTCTCAGACAGAAGATTATGAGGATGTGAAACGCAAGTTTAATGCACAGAGCATGGATGGACTTTGGAGCATGGTGTCAAGAATGGTTGCGGAGGCAGACACGACAGGGCATGTTAGGTGGATTTTAGATGAGCACATGATTACTCAAGGAAATAAGAGAAATAGAACAAGGGCACGCAGAAGGGATGACTTAAATTTGGCCTCATGCTCAGTACAACATCCTGGGCCCGTTCCTATGCTGTATTGTTCTAAGAAACTCTTTTACCATTATCCATGAAGGATAAACCTGGGCCGTCAAAAGAGTCTGACCTCTCAGGGATGAAAGTGAGAGAAATAGGCATGCGGGGTGTGGTGGGTAAAGTCCAAGGAAGGGAGTAGACTGTGTAAGAGGGACCACGAGGAATAAAAGCAAGTTGAAGCATAGGAGAGTCTGAGTCATGTTTGGAGGGAGGACACGTACACGAGTGGAATAAATTAGCAGCAGATTGCTGAGCGACGATGAAACCCTCATTTGAACGTGACTGGAAAAAGTCACTATACACTGTATCATACAATTAAAATACTCATTACTCGAGGGAACGCAGGGTAGACAATGGCAAAGAGATAATCAGGGAGGAGAGTGATGAAACACAGCAGTGAATGAACATGGATTCAGATCCACAGGAAAAGCACGACACCACGGCCTCGCGCATGAACTACAGCAAAGGAAGTTAATTTTTGAATTATAGACTAATGCTAAATAATATTCACCTCTGATACAATTTCCTCGCAACTCAGTGTAAACTGTCCAACTGAACCGTGTTACGGAAAAGATAGCGCAGAACTGGAATCAGAGAAACACTTCAGATTTCATATCTTGCGCTTCTCTGCAAAATGAGATGATTAAAAAATTGAGTGATATTCAGAAGAAACAAATATATTTCTTGGTTTGAGTACTAAACATCCAATGGTAAATGGTTTTCCAAAATCCATAACGACCAGTTCAGGATGGGAATTTACAAAATTAATTGTGTTATCAAGTATGTTAATGACAAGCTCATGTTGTAGAGAGGGCATGAGTGATTTAATGAATCATGTATTTTGACAATGTCTTTCCGTCCGCCAATTTTATTCGAACAAATATTGTTTGAATCACAAAAGTTTGTAATGCACGAAAGACGAAATTAATAATGGATAGAAATAACCTTCTGTCACAATTGAATTCAATGGCGGGTAAGTACCCAGAATTCCTTGCAACAATGAGTGTCCTCCATACTCATTGCAGGAGCACATTCGAAGTGTCGGCGTCATCTGCTTGGTAAAAGGCAACAGACACGCTTTTCGAGACGGTCGGGCTTCAGAAGATAGAATTAAGGATGAAGACCGAGAGCATCTAAGAACGCTATAAGCGACAAGCGTCCACCTTGAAAAATAACTTGTGTGAAAATTCTTTGTAGTTCCGATGTGAACAGCCGCCATCTTGGCCAGGGATCGGGACGGATGCATAGGCGGACCGTGACGTCATAGTACAGCGCGGAGCCTGAGGGTGCTTCATGCAGATGTTGAAAATCTGAGGCTGAAACAGGAAGCGCTTGAGGAAGTCACCAGATCTGGCAGTACAAGTGGACAGAGATTCAGATTTAACAATTCCAGTCCAGTGTGTATCTTCTGCAGAACTCATTGTCCGGGTTATACTGTGTATTGGGCGACAGCATTTTTAGCAGCATCACCCACAAGTAATATTTGTAACATGCAGCATTCTCCTTGACCGTTTTAGTGCATTTGGCATTTCCAATCAAACTGTTGAAATGTGTTATCTCACACTTGTGAGCAGGTGTGGCTTGAGAGTCCAGGCCTTCTTCGTCAGAGTGGAGTTCTTTATATTTGAGTCCTTGGTCCAGCCATCTTCAGCTGCTTTTTTCAAAGACCTTCCCTTCGGAAGTAGGGTTATTGATTGTCGATTGTACAATATTCGCCAGAATTTTCATCTGCACAGACACTGATCTACCGCACATCCGCATGTACAGGTTATAAGTTCTCTTGTTGAGCTGGCAGGCTTGTCTCATTGGGAACAAATTTATAACATAAACCTCAACCTAGGCTAAACGTCTTCGGAAAAATCGCTTAGTCAGATGTAGCAAGACCTGGAAAGCATCTAAAATTTGCACATTTAGCAAGTAGCAGTCATATCACATTTTCGACAAGAGAATCTGAATGACCCTTTATAACAGTCAACAGCAATATCATTGCTGAAGCCTCCCACGAGCAGCATGTTTGTTGTGTACAACTTACTAGAAATTTAACACGACTAGCCATACAGATACAGCTGATGCAAGACAGGGCTGAAAATGTGTTGCTGGAAAAGCGCAGCAGGTCAGGCAGCATCCAGGGAACAGGAGAATCGACGTTTCGGGCATAAGCCCTTCTTCAGGAATTAAGGAACAGTTGAGGAATCCGGAGTGTGGGGGTAAGTACATGAAAGATTTTGGGACTTACTGTCTTTAATTTCCGATATAGCTAGGAAGAACTGTTTGTTTAGTTTATGGATCCTTCTGTGGATGAAGAACAGTAGAGGTCCTTTGCAGGTCTGTGAGAGTGTTGTCCTGAGCTGGGGTAGATCGAGTTGCAGGGAATGTAGGTAGCGGCGCATGGCTGCAAGCGTGGAGTGGAGGATCCGGAGGGAGGTCTGTTGCTGGAGGCTTTGGATTTGTTGTAGGTATTGGTTGTCCTGGTTGGGTCCAAATTTTATTGGTCGGAATGTAGTCCGGAGTCCGTGCAGGATCAGTCAGTTCCGTAGGCAGGTGCTGAGGAAGGAGATATGGCTGTGGTAGCGACTCTGTTTGAGAATGTGGCTGAAGAGCTTCTGTGCAGAGGAGATGACCTGGGGGGTGCAGTGAGAGAGGGACTCACTGAAATCTTTGTAAAGGGAGGAAGAGAGCTTCTTCAAGGAAGGCATCCTTGTAAGAGGATTCACAGTACGTTAAAATCTTTGAGGAGAAAGTGAGGTCTGCAGATGCTGGAGATCGGAGCTGAAAATGTGTTGCTGGAAAGGCGCAGCAGGTCAGGCAGCATCCAAGGAACAGGAGAATCGATGATTCGGGCATAAGCCCTTTTTTCAGGAAACTGATTGCTTCAGGGCTTAGTTTCTTCAGGGAACTAAGCCCTGAAGAAGGGCTTATGCCCGAAACGTCGATTGTCCTGTTCCCTGGATGCTGCCTGACCTGCTGCGCATTTCCAGCAACACATTTTCAGCTCCGATCTCCAGCATCTGCAGACCTGATGCAAGACAGGGCACTGGCAAAAGATCTTGCAGCGCTCAACTCACCTTCAAACTGCGCGTCATTTGCAAGACATAAGCATTATGTGATATGGAATGCTCTCCATTTGCCTGTTTGAATGCTGCTTCAACAACACAAGCAACTTGCCAATATCTGTGACAAAACAGCACTTTGCCAACCACCTTCACCATTCACTTTCTGGCCCATTGGCGTACAGTAGCATCAAAGACCTTTATCCCTTGTGTAAAATTCTTCTGGACGGGGAGCTTTTGCTGTTCACCAGTCGGTTATTTACATCCCAGAAATAGGTTCGCAGGACGTACAATGCCTCATAGACGCTGGGAGCAACAAAGAACAAATGACAAAAAGTCTTAACAACCCAGTAACAAGCCCTTCGTCCCTCCAAGCCTGTGCCAATTCACATCCACTGTCTGAACCTATTACTTAATCCGTAAAGATCTGTATCCCTCTGCTCCCCAACTACTCACGCATCTATCCAGGCGGACCTTAAATGACTCTACCATGTCTGCTTCTACTACTTCGGCTGCCAACGCGTTCCAGGCATCTACCACCTTCGGTGTGAAGTATTTTCCGCATGTACCCCCTTAATCTTTTCACCTCTTCCCTTGAATGCATCAGCTCTCGTTATTCACACTGGGAAAAAAAAGCTTATCGCCATCCACCTTGTCTATAGCCTTCATGAGTTCGTTGACCTCAATTAGATCCCCCAATGTCCTTTTTTCGAATGAAAACAATCCTCACCTGTTCAACTTCTCTTCATAGCTTCCATAACAGGCAACATTGTCACAAACCTTCCACGCATCCTCTCCAAAGTCGCCACATCCTCTTGGGTAATGTGGCGACCAGAACTCCACACAGTATTCTAAATGCGGCCGAACCAAAGTCTTGTACAATTTTAACATGACCTGCCAGCTTTTATACTCAATTCCCCGACCGATGAACTCAAGCAAGCCATATGCTTTCTCGACCACTCTATCCACCTATGCAGCAACCTTCAGTGTAATGGACCGGAACTCCCAGATCCCATTGCTCATCAATTTTTTTCCAAGGCACTTCTGATCACATCATACAACTTGCTTTATTCAGGAATGTTCCTTTTTGCTTTTGTTAGAGCCTTTTGTATCTTTCGATATGAATGGATCATTCAAATCTGAGGGGGTGTGTAATAGTGTGAAGATGTCTTTCTGAAATTAGATTTTATTGTTTTGAGATTTGACAGTGTATGGTTTGCATTTGTATCTCATTTCCTGGAGTAATAGATTGAAAGAATTGAACATTATTGAGTCAAATCAAACATGAGATAATGATCCATCAGAGTCACTTAGTCCATCAGTCCATGAAGGTAACACCTTTATCTGGAATGTCTGTGGCAAAAAAACTTTCAAACCCCAGTGTGAGTATAAAAGCACAGCACCACACCACCACCGCCCCATGTGCACACACGAATTTGAATGTTTCAGTGAACTGAATGCAGCAAGAAATATTTAACATTATCCAGGTAACAATCGAAAAAAAAATTCCATAGCAGAGAAGCATACCTATGTTGTGTTTGTGCGTAAAGATTAACAGATCATTCAACTTGGAGGTATGTGAGGACATCAGCACCATGGAAATGTCTGGATTGTCGAAATGATTGCAAATACCCAGGCCAGTTGGAGGGTCATCATCAAAGACACTCCTGGGAGAGAATGTTGACCTGCTCCATTTGTGTGAAGGGATTTACTCGATCATCCAACTTCCTGTAACACCAGTGGGTTAACACTGACAAGAGACATTTCCCCTGACTGTGGGAAACGATCTTTATTATCTGTAAACGTCTTAAATTCAATGGTCTTAATTGAACATCAACCTGTTCACAGAGGGAGAAATCATTCAGCTGTTCCATGTGTGGGAAGGTATTCGCTTGGGTATCCAAAGTAATGTCACACAAACGTCTTAACTGTTGGGAGAGAAACTTTGTCTGATCTGCTTGGGAAGGGATAAACTTCACGGTCTCGACTAATGTCACCCAGTCGAGTTCATACTGCAGAGAGGTCATTAGTCTGTTCTGTGTATGAGAAGAGAGTTATTAAATCAGCAAAGCTTCAGACATTCAAGCATAGCCATACTGTACAGGGACATGCACTGAGTGTGGGAATGGATTGACTTGGTCTTCTCTTCTCAGTGAG
>NW_025215101.1:48443-55710 GCF_004010195.1 Chiloscyllium plagiosum | reverse complement strand
CAAACTAATGTCACACAAACGTCTTCACTGTTGGGAGAGAAGCTTTGTCTGCTCTGCTTGGGAAGGGATAAACTTCATGGTCTCGACTAATGTCACCCAGTCGAGTTCATACTGCAGAGAGGTCATTAGTCTGTTCTGTGTATGAGGAGAGAGTTATCAAATCAGCAAAGCTTCACACATTCAAGCATAGCCATACTGTACAGGGACCTGCACTGAGTGTGGGAATGGATTGACTTGGTCATCTCTTCTCAGTGAGCATCAGCATATTCACACTAGGGAGAAACGTTTACTTGCTCCTTGTGTGGGAAGGGAACCACTCGATTCTCCAATCTCAGCAGATATGGGCTTGTTCACACTATTAACAGAAACTTTTAATGACTTTGAGAAGGGGTCTAGGAGCAGCAATGTTTTGATTAAGAAGCAGAAAACATATGGGAATTAGAATCAGAGCATAAACATTCCAATGAGCACCCACATATATTCCTCTACCCCATATTTACCCAGACTAATAGCCAACCCTCTGGGCAATTTAGCAAGGCCAATTCACCTAAACAGTGAACCTTTTGGATTGTGGGACTAAACCTGAGGAAACCCATGCAGAAATAGAGAAAAGTAAAAACTTCTCACAGATAGCTGTCCAAGGCTGGAATCAAACCTGGTCATTGGTTCTCTGAAGCTTAACACTGCACCACCATACCACATGGTGGGCGAGGCACATCATCTGCACTGTGGGTAGCAAGAGAATCAATGATTGATCCGCAAATGTGAGAGGCCAGTGAGCTGGAATCGGTTTAGTTCAGTCGGCTGGATTGTTATATTACTAACTCGTTTGATATTAGGCATGTGGGTTCGATTCCCATCACTGGTACGAGATTGCCATTAAGGCTGTTCTACGCAACCTCTTCCACCAGCTGAGATGTGGTGGCTGTCTGGTTAAATCATTACCAGTCACTTCTTTCTCTAAATAAATCAGTAGTCCCTATGATCTGGTAAGATTATGGTAGCACACACATTACAGTGATTGTGATCTGCTGTTACTACGTCCAGAACTGAACTGCGTTCATTCTGTTAGCAGGGGTTTACGTAAGTGGATATGAATGATATCTTCAATTGACCTGGGGGTTCAGTGTTCAGGTGTCAATCACATCAGATACGTAGCTTTATTTTCCGTTGACTTATCTCCAATTAGAGGAGACTGGTAGACATACATTTACTGCCCTGTTTTTGGTCCTTTTCTTCATTGTTCTGGCTTGATTTGTATTTTGAAAATATTTTCCCACATTCAGGATTTCTGAATGTGCTACACAGCTACTGAACTCCGTGTGAAGTGTTGCCCTTTTGTCAGAGGTACAGGAGCTAAAATGCGCCGATGGACAGTTGGAAACACAGTCAAATAGTGAAAGCACAAGATTGGTTTCTCATCAGTGTGAACATGTTGATGGGACTTCAGTTTCTGGTCACCTATATAGCATTTCCCACTCTCTGGCATTTGAACAGTTTCATGTTACTGTGAACCCGTTGGCATATCAGGAGCATGGATGACTTAAGTGCATTCTTTCCGAAATTCGGAACACATGAATAACCTCTTGACAATATAAATTTGTTGTCGTCTCAGCAATTTGCTGGAATCAATTATTTCTTTTCAAAAATACAGCAGATACATGGTCTCTCCTCTGTGTGAACTCGCTGGTGTCTCAGAAGAATGAATTAATGAATGAATCCGTTCCCACACTTAGAGAAGTTGAACAGCCGCTCTCCAGTGAGTTCGCAGATGGAAAGTGAGATCAGATGATGGCCTGACTCCACTACGACTGTGCGAACACTTGAATGGTTTCTCATCAGTGTGAACACATTGGTAGTACACCAGTTCCTGAGAACTTTTAAATCTATTCCTATACTCTGCACAATTATATTGTCTCTCTTCCATGTGAACTCACTGGTGCATCAGCAGTTTAGATAACTGAGCAAATTCCTTCTCACACTCACAACAGTTGAATGGCTTTTCCACAGTGTGTTTGCACTGATGAATGTTCAGGGCAGACAAGTAATTGAATCGTTTCCACAGTCAACATATTTCCAGGATTTCTATCCAGCATCCATCTATTTATCTGTCGAAATTCCAGATGATTGGCTGAAGCCTTGCCCACAGATAGAACACGTGAAACATTCCACTGTGACTGTCAATTTCTCCTTTCATTTTCAAAGGCTGATAAGTTTCAGGTTACATTAAACAGAGCAACTTCATCATATTCTGATATGATACTTCGTATCGGTTTCCCAACAGCAAATCTTCATATTTAATACCACTGAAATTAAAATAGAAACAGCTCAGTAAAAGAGAACTTCCAAAAACATCAAAGCATAGAATTTTCATTCTTCCTCGGATGTGGCTATTGTCTAAAATATCAGCATTTATAGTTCATTATTAATTTGACTGGACAAGGTGATGATGAGCTGCCTTCTTGAACCACTGTTTCCATGTGCTGTCGGTTGACCAAAATTATAGTGAAATCCACAATTTTGACCCAGTAACACTGGAGGAACGGCAGTATATTTACAGATCCCGATGGTAAGTAGTTTTTAGGATGTTCCTATCTATCCACTGCCCTATTACTTTTAGATTGAAGTCGTTGTGAATTTGATAGGTACTGTTTAAGGAGCCCTGTTGAAGTTCTGCAGTGCGTCTTATGGATGTTACAGATTGCCTATCTGAATGTTTGGTGGTGGAAGATGTGGATGTTTGTCGATGTTGCGTCAGTGTCATGTGGTGCTGATCAAGTCAGCTGCTCTGTTCTGGATGGTGTTCAGCTTTTCAGCATTGTTGCAACTGCAATCAGGAGTCGTCAAGGAGGTTATGACTTAACTGTCTCTTGTTCCTCAGATGCTGCTGAATCTGCTATCCTTCTGCGCATTACTGATTTAACACTGCACTCATCCAGGCAAGCAGGAACCATCCCATCATGTATCCTATTTCTGTTTTGTAAAGGACTAAACGGTAGGTCGGTAAAGAATACAAAGAAAGAGAAGAACAGTTTCAGAAAGGAATGGATAACGACCTGGCTCGGAGAGTGAACAGATGTAAATGGAGACTGCTACTGACTAACCACAGCAGTTGGAAAATGGAAGGCTATGTGATAGACAAGCTTTAGTGAGTCAAGAATATCCCAGAATATGACCTGTTCTTATGGACACTGTGTTTAACCTGCTGGCGAAGTTCGTTTCTCATAGAGATTGAGACTTCTACAGCACTAAAAGAGAACGTTTGATCCTCCTTGCCATTGTCAATCATCAAGCATCTATCCACTATCTTCTCATTTTCCAGACCTTGGTCCGAAGCCGTATGCGCTCTGGTTCTTCAAGTGATCAACGAAATTCTTTATATTCCACCATCTTCAGTGAAATACAATCACACCACAGGTATTCTCCTCCCTCCCTTGTCCAATTTCGGCAGGGATCATTCCCTCCTAGACAACCTGGTGCACACTGCGTTCACTTGCAACACCTCTACCAACAGTATCATGGAATCTTCCCCTGCAATCACTGAAGATGTGACAAATGCATTCATCGAATAGAAGAGCTATGAGCAAGAGATGGCCGTCCGGATCATCAAGCCTGCTCAGCCATTCAATAAAATTACGGCTGATATTTCCATGGACTCAAATCCACTTACCCGTCCACTCAACCTATTCCTCAAGTCATTCATTGTTCAAATGAAAATCAAACTTAGCTTTGTAAACATTTACTGAAGTACCATCAACCACTTCGCTGGGCAAGCAGCTCCATAGATTTGCAAACCTCTAGTTGAAGAAATTCCGTCTTAATTTAATACTAAATCTGCTACATCTAATTTTGGTACTATGCTCACTTGTCCTCGTTTCACCCGCTAGAGGAAGCATACTCTCTACTTCTATCGTATGTATTCACTTCATAGTTTCATATGTTTCTGTATGATTCTCCTCATTCTTCTGAATTCCAATGAATAGAATTCCAACATACTCCGTCTCAGCTCAACAGCCAACACCCTCAACGCCAGACTCAACCTCGTAAACCTTATCCAGTTCCACTATATCCTTTCATTAAGTAAGGATATCAAAATTGCACATATTACCACAGGGGCATCCTCACCAGCACATTGTACAGCTGCAAAAAAACCTCTCTGCTTTTAAACTCAATTCCTTTAACAATGACAGGCAAAATTCCATTTAATTGCTAATTACTGGCACCTGAAGATCGACCTCCTGTGATTCATGCACAAGGGCACCCAGGTGACTCTTCGTAGCAGCATGCTGCAATCTTTTACCATTCAAGTAATAAACATTTTTTTACTTTTACTCCGACCAAAACGTATGATTTCAAATTTAATGACACTTTGTTTCATTTGCGAGAACTTTGTCCAATGACTCAATGTTTCTATGTTCCTCTGCAAAGTTTTACAGTCCTCTGCATACTTTGGTCTGCCACTCATTCTCGTGTCATCTGCCAAAATTTAGACGCTAAAAGTGACCGCAAATTCCAAATCATCTGTAGACATTGTAAATAATTGCGGTCCGAAAGCCAATCCCAGTGTGGCACCACTGGTCACTGATTGACAACAATTTCACCCCACTCTTTTATCCCTGTTGGTCAACCAATCCTCTATCCATGCTAATACTCTATCCTTAACAGCATGCATACTTATGCAGCAGCCCCCTTGTGTGTCACGTTATCTGAAGCCTTTATCAAAATGTAGGTACTCCACATTCACGAAGTCGTCAATGTACACCACGCCCGTGATGTCTTTGTAGAATTCCAAAAGATTTTTCAAGCATGATCTGCCCTTCATGAACTCACGGTGCGCCTGTCCAATTTCTGTTGAGATGTTCTGCTAGTTCTTCCTTGAAAGTAGTCTCAAAAAACTTTCCCATTATAGACGTTAAGCAAAATGATCTGCAATTCCTATTATTTTCTCTGCCTCACTTTTTAAACAGTGGCTTCACATTATTTCCGTTCTGCAGGGACTGTCCCAGAGACCAACGAATTTGGGAAAATTACCGCCAGCGCATTTGCTTTGTTCTCCCACCATCTGTTTTAATACTCTGAGATGCATTCCATCAAGACCAGCAGACTTATCCATCCTTTGCTCTGTTAGATCCAACAATCCAACACTAGCTCTTGTGTATTTTTTTTTCCGGATCGTCACCTGCCTCCAAATCTTTGTTAATTACTGGCATGAAATTAGTGTCCTCCACTGTGAAAACTGATGCGAAATACCTGTTCAATTCCTCAGCTATTTCATCATATCCCATAACTAAATGCCCCTTCTCATTCTCTGAACCAACAACGTTTCTTTCAGCTACTCTTTTTCGTTTTATATATTTTTTTCTAGAGAAGTTTGTGTCTTTATATGTTGTGTTTTTTGTGTGTTCTTTCTTTTCTTTATAGCTCTGTGTGTGGCTTTCTTTTGACGATTAAAGTTTTCCCAGCCTTCCGGTGTCATGCCTTTTTGGCACTTTATTTGACTTCTCTTTTAATTTGGCAGCGTCTCTTATTTCCTTAGACACCTGAGTCAGAATAACGATCTTTTTTCAGTCCTTCCTTTTTCACTGGAATATATTTTGCTGAGTACTTGAAAAAAATTCGTTGAAACTCCTCCTCTGCTCGCCAACTGTCCCCCCTGGCACCTTCTTTTCCGGTCGACTTTAGCCATGTCGTCCCTCATTCTATTTGAGTCTCCCTTTGCACAAGTTCTGGACCCTGGCTTTGGATACTGTCTTCACACTCTCTATCTGTATTCTAAATTCATGCATATATTGAACACTTCTTCGAAGAGGATCTAGGATAGCTTGCTTCCTCGCCAGTTCCATAAAACGTGGATTATAGAATACGACAGCGCAGTACAGCTACTTCAGCCCTGTGAAACCAACCTGAAGCCAGTCTGACCTACACTATTCCATTCTCGCCCATATGACTATCCATTGACTATTTACGTGTGTGTAAAGTTGGCGCATCTACAACTGTTGCTGGCACTATCTTCTGCGCCCCTGCTGATCAATGAGTAAAGAAACTGTGTCTCTGACGTCTATCCTATATCTATCCACCCTGAATTTGATGCTATACCCCCTCATACTATACATTACCATCCTTAGGAAAAAGGTTCTCTGTGTCCACCCCACCTAACGCTCTGATTATCTTGTATGTGTTAATTGAGTAACATCTCAACCTTCTTCTCTCGAACAAAAACAGCCTCTAGACGCTCAATCCTTCTCGGAAGTCCGCCCCTCCATACCAGACAACATTCCAGTAAATCTTCTCGGAACCCTCTACCAAGCTTCCACATACTTCATGATTGAGCAGGACAGCACACTATACTCCACTTGCGGTCGCAACAGAGGTTTGTACAGCTACGAAATGACCTCATGATTCCGAAACTCGATCGTTCCACCAATAAAAGCAAACAATCAGTATGTCTTCTTAGCAGCCATTCAAACTGGGTGGCAATTGAGGGAACTATGTATATGGACATTGAGATCTCTTTGCTCATCCACACGAACGAGAATTTTACCAGTACTCTGCGTTCTTGTTGATCCTTCCAAAGTGAATCAACTCACAACGTTTTGCATTAAATTCCATTTGCCACCCATACAGCTTATCTATGTCCCTCTGGCACCTACAACATCTTTCAGTAATATCCAGACCTGTACCAACCTTCGTGTCGTCCGGAAATGTACGAACCCATCCATCCACGACCTCAATCAGGTAATTTATAAAAATGCAGGATGTTTATCCAGGAATCTTCCATGATTGTGTCTTAATGTGACCGTAGAGTCACAAGCAGAGATCAAGAGACACAGATAAGAAAGCTGAAATAGCATATTTTTGCCAGATACGTGGGACGCAGCCAGAGCCAAATTTCGAAAAATGCAAGTATCTTTAGCTGTGCGAAGCTTATTGAGTTGCAGCACAAGGATGAAAACTTAAAATAGTTGTACAAAAAGGCATATACATGGAAGGAAAGTGAATGCATCCCTGTGTGTCATTACTTAACAAATGATGTCTTAATGAGGAAATGGAGAACATCACACATTCAAGCAGATGAGAAATGGGCACAAATTCATCAATTTGTTTTGCCAGTAGGTAAACAAAAGACGTGCTGCGAGTGGAGCATGTGCTACTAATTGAAGGAAATTTAATCGTGAGGACAACATAGGCTAAAATACAACGACATTTTTACGGGCCTGGACTGCACAAGAATGTAGTTGAATTTTGCCAGACATGTCATACGTGTCAG
>NW_025215101.1:37594-47182 GCF_004010195.1 Chiloscyllium plagiosum | reverse complement strand
AAACGTCTTTATTGAGAGAGTTGTTAGGATTCGGAATAGACTGCCTGGGAGAGTTATGGATGAAGATTAAAAAGAGAACTGGTTATGTATTTGGAAATATGAATTTAACAGGCTGCAGATAGGGCTGGCAAACGGGAGGCGCTTGGGAGACATTACTTATGCTGGTGCACACACAATGGCCAATGGCCTGCTCCCATACTTTAAAGTTTTGTATTCTGTCATGTGTCTGATGCGAATAAAAGTCAGTATCCCATTATTTCCCATTGTAAATGCTCGCAAATACCTGATTATTTGGTGCAGCATAAGCATTTAAAATGCAATTATTGCAAGGCCAGCTTCATTGTGAAGTCTAATTATTACTCAGAACATGAATATTTCAAAATTTGCATTCCAATTACTAAAACAAAATCTGTCATTTTTTTGGGGAAAAAATAGCTGGGCGACCACCGGGAATGGCGAAGGGAGTAGGCATGGAGCGCAGAAATCTCCTGTGGCCATTACTCTCGAAAACAAGTATGCCATTTTGGATACTGTTTTGCGGAATTGGGAATGACCATTCAGGGGACAGGACAGAAGGAGTCACTAGTTCGATGGCACTACAGTGGCTCAAGTGCACGGCGAGAAAGGGGATGGTAAAGCGGTCCTTTGAGATAGTGAACTCCATAGTTAGAGTGATAGGGAGGAGATTCTGCGACAGCAAACGGGGAATCGGGATGATGTGTTACTTCTCAGCTGTTAGGGTCCTGGGTGTCTCAGATTCGCTGCAGATCGTTCTCAAGAAGCGACTAAGTAACAAGAAGTCATTGTGCAAGTTTTCACAACTGATATATAGATATACGAATGAGGGTCTGCGGAGTGATATTAGAGAGGAAGGAAAAACGTTCAAAACCAAGAGGCAAAATTGAGGACTGCAGATGCTGGAAATCAGAGTCCAGGTTAGAGTGATGTTCGAAAAACCCAGCAGGTCAGGCAGCATCTGAGGAGCAAGAAAATCGACGTTTCGTTTCTGGGGTAAGGTGATGGGAGGAGAAATGTGGACTTCACCAGTTTCCTCATTTCTCCTCCCCCAGCTTACCCCAGTTTTATTCCTATAGCTCAGCACCATCTTCATGAACTGTCCTGCTTTCAATCTCCATTCCCATCTATCCGCTCCACCCTCCTCTCTGACTTATCACCATCAACCCCACCCCTATCCACCCATTGTGCACTTTGTTATATTCCCCCACCCTCCTCTCTGAATTCTCATCTTCATCAGCACCCCAACCACCTATTGTACTCTTTGCTATCTTCTCCCCAGCCCCATCCCGTCCTATTTATCTCTCCACCCTGGAGGCTCGCTGCCTTCATTCCTGATGAAGGGCTTTTGCCCGAAACGTCGATTTTCCTGATCCTCGGATTCTGCCTGACCTGTTGTGCTTTTCCAGCACCACTCCATTCTAGTATTCATCTTGCGATATCTACCAGTGTCATGTGCTAGTTTGGTTAAGAGCAGGAGAATTTGGCAAGTAAATGCGTAACTAAAGGATGAGTGCGGGTCCAGGGATTCAGATTTTTAATTCATTGAGATCATTCTGAGCAGAGGCGATACTTCAAGAGGGACAGGCTGTATGTGAATTGGAGGGGTACCAAAAACACGGTACGAAAATTTGCTCGTCCTGCTAGGGAGGATTTAAATTAGATTGGCAGAGGAATGGGAAACACAACAGCAGGGAGAAATGAGTGAGACTGCAAGGACATACAGGATTCAGAAATAATAATTTGGAGAGACATTTCGGTCTGGAACGTGAGAGGGAGCAAGGAATGCCTTTTCAGTTAATTTCTATTTATTTAAATGCAGAGGGCTGACAAGTAAGGCCAATGAACTTCGGGCGTGAATGAATACGTGGGACTGGGCTATTATACCAATTACAGAAACACGTCTAAGTGAGTGACAGCGGTGGCAGCTTCATGTGACAGATTATGCACACTGCGGCAGGAGAGAGGTGGAGGGGGATTTGCTATATTAATTAAGGTGAGTATCACAGCCTTAATCCGAATTGAAATAACTGAAGGATCATCCAGTGAGGCGTAGTGGGTGCAATTAAAAGTTAAGAAAAGGCAGAACAAGTTATTTTTGTTGGCCTGCAGGCCACTAAATATTGGACGGTAATTAGAGGAATAAGCATCGAAGAAGAAAGTGGAAAGTTGCAGGATATATCGTCCTGTCATCAGATGGGATTTCAATTTTCTTAATATACGCTGGGACTATCAGAGCGTTCAGGGCTTAGTTCGGATAGAGGCGGTGAAGTGAGTTCAGGAAAGTTGTGAATCTCATATCCAGCATCCGAAGTTCTCACTTTCTCCGAGGGCAGTAGATTTAGACTGTAAAGATTTCAGGTACACCAGAACACGGTACGGTTGTTCAGCCATGGACCCTGATGTACAGTTACTGGAGGAGACCAAACAAAATCTCAAGCTTCGAACACTGGACTTAGAATAGATCATGCAGCACCAATATTCTGTTACACAGCAACAGAATCAGTCCATTCCGCCCCTTCAAGTCAGTAACACTTGAAATATAAGAGGCCAAAAAGTCACTGGATTAAAAGGTACACTGGAATGACAGGAGGAGATTTAGCCCCTCACGCCTGCGTATCCCTTCAGTACGATCAGGGCGGACCTGCTGTGGACCTCAATTTCTCTTTAATGTCCAATTATAACTCGTCCTCAGCTCTTTTATGTGTCAAAATGCTTTGAAACCCGCTGCCGAACCCAAACATTTCAGTGATGTATCTTGGACAGTGAGACCCAATAATCGCTAACTTCTGAGAGAAGGAAAGAGTGTGCATACTTATACATTGGCAGGTTGACATGAACAAAAAAAAAGAACACAATAAAAGAGTGACTGGCTCTGATATCAAGGCAGTATTTGATTGAGCAAGGTGTCAAGGAGCCTAAACAACATTTAACTTTATGTAAATCAGGTGTAAACTGGCGGAGTCATTCAGAATACAAAGTGGCTGGTAGGGATCAATCCTCTCAATCTCTAGATATCTCTGTGGATTACCCTCAAGGGAGCTTCATCGACACAAACATCGTCAGCTGCTACACCAATGTCTTCCCCCCTTCATTCAATCAAATGTGTGGGCATTCAGTTAATATTACACAATGTTAAGAACAATCTTATACCCTCTCAGGTAATAGAATATCAAAATCTTGACAGCTTTTCAGCTTGTGTGAGAACATGTAGGTCACATTCATTGCCGGTACTGCGAGACACTGCACATTTACACAGAAAAAATAGTGTTCATTCAGCATCTCAAGCTGGTTTCACATGAATGCAAGGAAGCCATTGAGCCGATCGAACCCGTTGGATAAGAAGCTGCACAAACGATCCACACTCTTAATTTACGCAAAAAGAGATTCCTTTTCTCATTCCAAATGAGAAACGCAGGAAGAAGAAAAAACACAACACGCTCGGCAACATCATAAGGTGGAAAATTCAAAGCCTTAGGTATAACCCTTCTTCAGGACTTGGGTAGGGTAAGGTGAGCTACACATAAAAAAGCGGGGTGGAATCCTGCGAATCGGTGAATAGGGGTAGAGAGTAAAGCGGGTTTGTCCATGAGATAAATGAATCCTGATGGAAACTGGAAGAAGGGTTGTTCAGTGGGATGGAAGGGAGGGTGTGGGCTGGGAAGTCAGCTGAGATATTAAATGGAAGGTTATTTGAAATTGAAAAATTCAATGTTGCATCCTTCGGGCCGTCGGGTATCAAGGTGGAAAATGATGTGTTGTTCTTCCAATTTGCGATTTGGTCCTTTGTGGCAATGGCGGAGGCCAAGGCCATGTTACAGACGGATTAGGAGTGAGAATTGAAGAAGGCATTTACTGGGCAGTCAGGTCAGCCCTTACGGGCCCAGGTGAGTCCCTCAGCAAAACGTTCCCTTCGTTTAAGTTTGATTCCCCCAATGGAGAGAATATCACATCCGGAGCTCTAGAATCAGTAAATTAGGTTGAATCCTACTACATGCCACAACTTCCACAAGAACATTTCCCTTCACTAATCATTGGCTCATGGCACACTCCCCACCAATCCCTCCAATCCCTGCAAAGGTAACGGCTCCTGCAACTGGAAAAGATGCATCACCTGCTTGCCAAACAATTCCCTCACCTCCAGCCAGGATCCCAAACAGTCTTTCCAAGCCACAGAAGTTCACCGGGTTCTCCTCACACCTAATTTATTGATTCAGATGTTCCCATTGTGCATTTCTGTACATCACGCAGACCAAAACTAAACCAAGGGCACACTTCGCTGAGATCACAGCCGGGCCTGCCGGTCCAACCTGACTACCCAGTTACCACTCATTTCATTTCCCGTTCCATTCGATTGAGGACATGGCAAATCTTGGCGTCCTCTGCTGGCACATTGATTCAGGCCACAAAAAGAAGGAACAACACTTTATCTTCAACCTGGGCAGGCTGCAGCCCGGAGGACTCCACAATGAGTTCTCCAATTTGAAATAACCATCCCCCTCATACCTCTGCTCCCTTTCCATCCCCACATCCTTCCTTCCTTTTCACCTAACGACCATGCCTTCCAGCTCAACGCTGGATTTATCTCTCCCATCGACCAACCACAATTGCACCCACCACATTTGTCCACTTATCACGTCCTTGACATTCTGCAGTTCTCCTCACCCCAACAACCCACTTCCCGCTTTATCTGCCGGTCCCCTAACCTTATACCGAGTTCTGAAGACCGGTTACACCTTAAATGTTGACTATTCCACATTCTGATGCTGTTTGGATTGCTGTGTTCTTACAGCCTCCTGCTTGCCTGCTATGACACAGGAAGACGGAGGCGTGGTGGGGGCCAGTCAGCACATGACGCTGATAGTTATGAGCCAGGAGTTGCCCAAGAAAGGTATTCTACATCTTCCCTGGGACCAATTGGAGGACATTCAGAGCCTTAAGGTACTAACACATGAAGAGAAGGGCTCCATTCAGCCCCTCCAGACGGTAACACAGAAATAGTAGAATGTCATTGATACTGAAACATGGCAAACCAAAGAAGCGGAGGCTGCACAGACACTGCTCCATGTTGTTTCTTCTGCTTCGATTGCTCAAGGTACGCACATTTTACATTAACGATACGGAGGTTTGTTGGTGATGAGAAGGGACAGTAGACGTTCTGTGCCAAGTCTTAGGGATCATCTTCCATCTCCGGTTAGATAGACCAGTGTTTTGTGTGGAGGTCAAAAGCTCGTGGGAATGGCGAACTCGTTCAGTGTGGCTGCCGCCACACTTGTGAACAACATGACTTTCAGTTCAGAGTAAAATACCAAAGACACATTGAGGAGGAGAGAGTTCATTCAGAACCAAGAGCTCCGTCTCAAACAGCACATGAACTCCACAGAGACACATAAACTATCATACAGTCATCGAGTCCTACGGCGCAGAAACAGGTACTTCAGTACAAACCGTTCTGTGTCAATGGAAATGTCCATGCATGCTAACTCTATTTCGAGTATTTAGCTCATATCCTACCAAACGTTTCCTAACGATATATTTGTCTAAATTTGGAGACATGTATCGCGAGAAAACACATTTAGTTACACGCTATGAATATTCTGCTTTATAAATCATGAATATTGGTCCCCTTACGTTTCAATGAAATTCTCTTTTATTCTTTTGTGGCCTTCCAGATTAAACACTCATTTTAGTATCTTCTCCTCATAGTATCTACACCGCAGGGTTTAGTCTGGTGAAACACCTGGTCACTTTCTCATTGTGCCAAAGAGATTGTTCCTGATAACAGAGAGAAAATGTGTACACAGTTCCTCCAGTACTGACTCAACTACAATCTACAACTGCAGGAAGGTACCTTCACACCGATGCTTCCGTCATTTTGCAATGCAGGAGAGCAGACAATTTGTTGTGCTAATCACTTGCTGCTCCGTATGATTTCTGTTACTGAGATCCACCTGTTTTTCGCCAAGAACACTTTCCATCCACTCACCAACTAATAAATTCAAAATGAGAAGGATTGTATGATTTGACAGCTTATCTATTTACTTGTGAAACCTACGCTTCAAGCACAGCCACACCAACATTAACACCACTATTGCCATTAGAGAAGGTTTGAGATTCTTGGGAGGCGGTAGCCCAGTGGTATTTTTTTCCAGACTATTATTCCAGGGACAGAGCCCGGATTCGAATCCCACCACGGCAGATGGTGGAATTTGAATTTGAAAAAAAAATCAGGAAATAAGAATCCAATGAAACCATGACAGATTGCAAGCAAAATCTTCCGGGCACGCTAATATTCTTCAGGGAAGGACATCTACCATCTTCACCTAGTCATGATTACGTAAGACTCCAGACTCATAACAGCGTGCTTGACTTTCAACTGGTCTTTGTGGTGGCCTAGCCATGTACTCAGTTGTATCAATCACCTCAAAGTCTCATGGAAATGAAACTGGCCGAACCTAAGCACTAACTACTTCTTACCCATGGACTGGAAAGCAACTGCATAGATCACCCATACCTTCTCGGGGAAAGACAATTGGATGCTGGGCCATCATCACACTGATAACTAAAAGAAGATGATGACATATAGGGAATGGAGACAAAGGGACATAACTCACCGTAAACTGGGACTGGAATGTATACTGTCCATTGGCATGATATGCAGGAACATGGGAACAGTTCTCGTTTCTTACTTCTTTTGTGGCCAATCATCAAAAATGCGTTATTTGTTTTTTTCTGTATACCGGCTTTTCTCTATGTATTCAAATAATTCCTTCTCCACTTCACCACAGACATCCTAGTCACCAAGATCAATCACTTCATTTCCCAGCTGCGTTCAGTTCTGTTATATGGACAGTGGAGTCGAAATGCCTATTCTGTTGTTCTCTGGAAACGTGGATGCCAAATCTGCTCAGTTCTTTATCTGACACATTCTATTTTCTATTTTGTTTCCGACCTCTGGCATGACTCCTTTAAATAACCTTTAACTTTGTTATTAGTTGGGATATCTGCATTGCTCGCAAACACAAGTTTTGTTTACCTCAACAACTACCCTTCACCGTGACTCCATTCATTAAGGCTGTTAAGTACAAGCATATTGCATTGCGTCTGATGTCAGTCTTAAGCCAGGCCAGGTAATAATGCTAGATTTATTTACAAAAGATATTATTGAAATCGATAAAGTCATAGACAAAATGTCAGTGGCGTCAGAGTTGATATTAGTGAAATTTGGTTTTATTTCCAATTCCTGTCATTTGCGTTCCCGTTCTGACATCGTCTGTGGTAGGATTTCAGTGTCATGAGTGAAGAAAACTTTGCCTCTGAATACATGTCCAGCGACATTACTACCCTGACACAATGTCTCTTTTACAAATTTACTTCCGTGATAAAAACAAGATTGTGATCGGAATTGTTGCAATTGAAAGAGTGCTTTGAATCGAGCTGGGACCATGAAGTCTGAATTTTACAAAGGCATAGGTAATGGTTTATTAAGTGTAAGCATTGGCGTCAAGGTGAGGAATGCAGATATTATTAAGCTGGTAGTAGATTGATTTAGTGATGGAGAGAATGCCGAGACATAAATTAATTCAGGGCAAACATGGACTTCGGTATTGTGAATAGTCCTCTTTTCAGATGTTTGTGAGCTCGGGGATGTGGGTGGTTCTGTGGGTAGGGTATACCATTGAAACTGAAGACAAAGTTACACTCTTTGTCAATTACAGATAACGGAAGTAACAATTATGTAAATTCTGATTTATGAGATGAATAATTGGATAAATATGGAGAGACTTACTAGGAACACCAACAATAGCAAGAATGGGATAGTAGCCCGCCTGAATAATCATCAGTGCACCTAATATCCGATTTGGTAATGTCGACCGGGACCAGGAAAAGTAAAAAATACCCGAGGATAAGCTCTTTTCCATTTTTGCAGCATTCCAGTTTGCTGTTCTCAGATCCTGATCTATTGTTGAAACATTACAGTCGACTGTTCTTAGATTCTGATCCATAGGTGTAACATTCCAATCTAATGTTCTTAGAATCCGATTCATTGCTGTAACATTCCAGTCTAATATTCTCAGATTCTGATACATGGTTGCAATATTCCAGTCTACTTCGAGTGTATGATCTCTCATTTCCCTGCCTTTGCAGCTGCTGGTCCCTGTTAGTGTCAGCGATGATGCATCTGTTCCTACAAGGGAATGAAGTATGGCAAGGAGCCATTAAATAATAGAAGGCAGAAACTCTCCAATGACATAGTTAGGATACATTGAGACTGACATCATTCACAGTCACTGAACAAACAATTCTAGTTAAATACTTTTAGTCTGATTATTTCAGCTCACAATAATAACTGGACTGGATTGGATGTTGGCATCGCTGGCGATTGACCATATCTCCCATCATCCATTGCTCTAACGAAGCCAGCAGTCAAGCAACGCCATGGGTGTTTGGTTTTCACAGGCTAGATAATACTGCTGTGTTGTCCGTTTGCAATGATGTAACTTGTCGAGGCCCTCCCCTCCCCACTCCTCATCCCCAAAACGAACATAAACAAGATGTTGTAACTATGCTGATCTTTCTCGTCCAGAACACGTGCCAACGAATAGATGATCAGTTGGCATATTTGCTCTGACCATACACAGAAAGTGTAGATTTGTCTGGGCATTCCTCTCATTTATCTAATAAGTCAATGTTGTATCTTCAACACACAATGCACGTCAGCAATCTTTATGTCAAGTCACAAACATCTCAATAGAATTTATCGATTTTAAATAGTTAAAACTTACATTTTTTAAATTCAGTCCAAAGGCAAACGTGGAATGTTCTCACAAAGCTGGTCCTATTTCAAGGTTTATTTCAGAGAGGTTCCAAGCGATCAAAGTTTCCATAATGTCTGAGGATTCAAGTGTTCATTGAATCCCTTTTGCTCATAAATAACACATCAGGCAGAAGGCTTTCAAGTGTTTTAGGAAAGAAAACTGGCATATTCAACATGACATGGTGGGTGCCAGTGGTGGACTGAGGTGTACAAAGTAAAAAATCACACAACACCAGGTAATAGAACAACAAAGTTTATTTGGAAGCAATAGGTTTCAGAGCACTGCTCCTTCATCGCCTAGTCAAGGAGCAGCGCTCCGTAACGTAATGCTTCCAAAGAAATCTGTTGTAATTCGATGAGATTGTCGTAGTTCGGGAGGGGTGGAGTAGATGAAGGAGTTTATAAAGAATGAAGGTGCTGGAGGAAACTGCAGCGATTGGCAGGGGTATCAATGCTAGAGGATAGCGAGAAGTGTAGATGCTGGTGGAAAGAGGTGTGCACACCCCAGAGGAGATAGCAGAGTGCTGTGCCAGGAGAATGTTAAAGAGATAGGGAAGGATATTGGGGACGGAGGAGGAGGTTTATTATAAAAGGGAAGGATGCAGATGCTCGACAAGGTTACAGAGACAGGGAGAATTGTTAGACCCGGAGGAAAATGCATCGTTTGGGAGAATTGTAGCTAGTGGTGTATGGTAGATAGACGGTGTATTTAACTGAAAGTGCTGGGGGATGTTAGAGAGATTGGCAGATTTGTC